>NC_134403.1:363564297-363761797 GCF_038048845.1 Mixophyes fleayi | reverse complement strand
ATCTACTTGTTGTTCTGTGACAAATTCCATTCATATACAGTTTCTCACATATTTATATACATACCCCTAAATTATGTGCCATTTAGCCCAAGTCACATGTGGTTTAGGAAAAACCGACATTTCCAATGTAAAAAACAACCTCCTTCCCCTTAGCATTGGGTTCAGTCCTCTAACGGGGGGGGGGGGGGGGGGGGGAGCTGTACATTGGGCACCTTCTGGGGCTCCTGGCTGGTGGGTACCAGGGAAATAAAATAACTATTTGTGCCCCCTTTGTTAATAAAACTAAATAATAGTGACCCAATTGTCTTTTATATTAATTGATCATGCCCTCTTTGTATTAAATAAGAGATAATTATTGGGTCCTTATTTGTTTGAAATTTGGCACTTATTATTATTTTTCTGCAGTACTGTGTAATAATTACATATTTACTAACATCTTCCTTTTTTGATCCCATGTTATCCATAGGGGAAAAAAACCCATAGAGACAAATTGGACTATTCCCGAGAGCCCCAGTCACAAAACATCCCGTCGGCCTCCTTAGTAGATGGGCAGGAGCAGTCTCTCATCTCTGACAGATGATGAGTGGCAGCCAATCAGGAGCAGTCTCTCATCTCTGACAGATGATGAGCGGCATTAAGGTCGCTCTTCATATATAAATGTGATTTGGAAATATGCATTTGTTTGCACACGTGAATAACAAATGTGCGACATTTGAATAGGCGCATAAATTACAGATGAAAAAACGAGTGCGGGAATGTTTACCTGTCATGACATATGTGCTGTTAGAAAGTGTTTACATGAATAATGGTGCACGTGTGAAAGGGCTCAGTGATCTGTGTACGAACCTCTGACCTCCTGTCTGTCTCATCCTGGAATGTAAGATTCACTGACAGCACCTGGCTGAGCTGGAAGAGCAGCAAGTCATATACAGGTGTTTTATCCAGTATTAATTATCAGTTATAAGGTCAAATAGTAACACACACTGAAGATGTACTATAGTGACAGGTGCTGGTATTAAGCAAATATTTAAAGACAGTAAAGTATAAGTACATGTGACAATTGGACGGATTACTCATTGATATTTTGCAAAGCAGCACAAATAAAGTTAGGAGATAAATGCATATGGTGGAGTAACATTCACTTCATCATCATCATCATCATCATCAACATTTATCTATATAGTGCCAGCAAATTCCGTAGCGCTTTACAATTGGAAATAACCAGTAATAAAACAATACTGGGTAATACATACAGACAGAGAGGTAAGAGAACCCTGCTCGCAAGATTACAATCTATAGCACAATGGGAGTTTGAAACACAAGGGCATGTGCTACATCATATTGCACACTGGACCAGCTAGAATGCAAAGGTAAAAGTACTGAGTGGGCTGTGTGTGTAGCAATGTTGGTTGGTTGGTTGGTTGTTGTCTTATGTTAGCTGTGTAGAAAGTGGTAATAGGGTAATCTAGGGAGATTAAGATGGTGGTTGAGGAATATCATAAACTTGCCTGAAGAGGTGGGTTTTCAGAGAACGCTTGAAGGTTTGAAGACTAGAGGAAAGTCTTACTGTGCGAGGGAGGGAATTCCACAAAGTGAGTGCAGCCCTAAAGAAGTCCTGTAACTGAGAATGGGAGGATGTGATGAGGGTGGAAGAGAGACGCAGATCTTTTGCAGAACGGAGGTGTCGAGTAGGGAGATATTTTGAGACAAGTGAGGAAATGTATGTTGGTGCAATTTTGTTGACGGCCTTGTATGTTAGTAGATGAATTTTATATTGGATTTGTTGAAATACAGGCAACCAATGTATAGACTGACAGAGTGGCTCAGCAGAGGAAGAACGGTTTGCAAGGAAAATCAATCTAGCCGCTGCGTGCAAAATACATTGTAGGGGTTCAAGTCTGACTTTGGGAAGACCAGTAAGGAGGGAATTGCAATAGTCGATGCGGGAGATAATAAGTGCATGAATTAAGGTTTTTGCTATGTCTTTTGTGAGATATATGCGTATTCTGGAAATGTTCTTTAGATGTATGTAATATTATTTAGATATAGAGTTGATGTGGGGAATAAACGACAGTTGTCACTTGAAGCGTGTCACGCGTTGGACAGATGTCAGTCATCATCATCAGTTTGGTGCAGATGACTGCTCTGCAAATGTGTTTTTGTTGTTTTTTTTTATAAAACATGAGTATTCCCCCCCAAAAAAGTGCTACCAGCCTAGGATGACATTGGCAAAATCAGAAGGGGTGGGAGGGTTGGATTGAGTCTGCTGCAAAATGCCAATAACAGCGATAGACTGTGCCAGCCAAGACTGGTGCCAATATAACAGTGAAACCAGCAGCATGGGGTCCCTATGCCATAGTAACAAGTATTCCTTAGGAGATTGAACCTGCCAATAAAATGTTTCCCACTGCATCCCCTAGGGAAACAGCCTTAATGTTCATTCCAAACGCCTGGTGTGGTAGGTGTGGGGTATTAAGTTTAGTAAAAAGTAGATTTAGACATTTTTACATAGTGAACTACAGCCGTCCAATGTAGAAAAGTAAAAAAAAATGGATATCAATTATACTGAAAAAAAAACCCATTTTATTAGAAATACAAAGTCCTGGCACCAACTCAACCAATTTATTTCTGGGGTGTGGGGGAGGGTGGTTTTCTTCTTGAATCCCAAGCAATCCTAAAGCTAAAAATAAAAACTCCTCAAACAGCGCCAAACACTTGCTCCGCTAGTAGCTGCGACGAGAATGAGCCTGAATTGGCTAATTGGTTCAATTTATCACAGCACATCTTTCCCAAGCTCAAACATTGTACGCAAGGTGCGTGAATCGTCCTTACTGTACTTCCCCTATGACTGCCCGGTACTTCCCTCCCCTGATCCGCCTTTCTAAGCATAGAGAAGAGCCAGTGACAGATATGTATGAGTCTACAAAAAGACTTTTACATAACCATTTATTACATCTCTTTTTAGTTAACTTGTTTTACTTCGCCTCGAGTTTATATACTTGTTGCGTTTCTACTGCATCTAAATAAGCCCTTAGGGTCCACCTACAGCGATTATTTTTTATTACAAGAAATATTTCACAAACCAGTTGCTATTGTAACAAAATGTAACATTAGGAAGATGTCACTGTAAGAGAGCACATTATACTCTGTCATGCAGCCCTGCTTTTTAGTATACTGCCATGCTTTTTCTTGAATTAAATGTCCATGGTGCTATCTGCTCCATCCCTTTGTTGAAAGCAGAATCTTTAAATATGCACCTAAGTGAGTGACTTTTAGATGTCTCTGGGGAAGTGTATAAGGCACAGTGTTAATAATGGACTTGCAGTCTTTTAGGTAACAGCTCTGTACAGGTTGGTGGATTTGTAAATGGTACATGGTGTGAATGTAATGAATGTAATAAGGAGTGTTGTACAATGTTCTACTACACATTCTGCCTTACATGTCACTGGGTGGTCTCCAGGACTGAGCGGGTCTATTTTTTTTCTTTGCACCTGTGGCTGGTGGAGGGGGCAGATACAGCCACAGGTGAGGGCAGGAAGTAAGGGATGGACAGTGGATTAGATAGTAGATGGGGAAAGAGAGAAGGAAGGGTGTACAGTGCAGAATGAGAGAAGAACAGAAAATTTAAACCAGAAGAACTTACAGTCACTAAAGCAGAGATGGTCAGCAGATGGGACTACAGCAGCAGGAAAGGTCACAGGAAAAAAACCAGAACCGGGTTCACGGACTCCCCACAATATTTTCTGGTGCAGCGTTACACCCCTGACTTGACACATTGTTTATATACTGCATATTCGTTCATTTTATACAATATGGGCCTGAGTCATTAAGGAAAGTAAAGCAAATAAATGAGTAACTCTGCACCTTGGCAAAACCATGTTGCAATTCGAAGGGTGCAAATTACTTTATTATTTTGCACATAAGGAAAAAACTGGCTGGCCAGGGGCGTAGCACACAAATACTTTATGGCTTTATTTTTACACTAACATTTGAAGTTGATCTAGGACATGCCCTACCTCAACTATAAATCTGTCCCCACATTTTACATGTACCTCCCCCTCCATGCAACATGGTTTTGCCAAGGTGAAATTTTACTCATTTTTTTGCTTTACTTTCCTTAATGTTTCAGGCTCTATAAGTTCAAAACATGACTGTTTTAGTGTGGAATAGTCATTTACCCTTCACAGATTCACACACACAGGGGCATGGTCAAAGATATCACAGGCAGCATAACTGACATGCTATGCTTTGCCATTTTAGGTTTTTGCCCTTTATCAGCAATCTTATAGTTGCTGTACATTAGCTACAGGAAGTGCTATATTCTGCTCATAGTGTACGGATGAGGAAATACCCTGTTAAACGTTACACAAACTTTATCAAAGCTGCTTTTGAAAGACAGATTCAGACTAAATTTGCACCTTCATGCTTCAAATTTATTTTTTAATAAATAATTGTCCTTTGAGCAAGATACTTGTCAGAAACTCCAGTCAATTCACAATAGGTTGGCTCTATTAATGTAAACAACTTAATGCTAGCTTGGTGATACTATTAATATGTTTTCAATCAAGAATACCTGTAATAATTTAGAAAACAAATCACCCTTACTATCGTCATTCAGTCTTAATGTTGTGATACTTTATTACTGCATTTATCATATTGCTGATCAGACCTAATTCTAGAAGTCACAAGCTAGTGAAATACGACTTAGTAAGCAAACTAGCAGACAAATGTAAGCACTGATTACCATCTAATCCATAACCGAGCGGGTACACGATGGGAGATTGCTGATCTGGCACAATGGACAGATGAGATAGAGAACATACTCAATGTACAGTATCTCAAACACTTGGTATGTAAATGTATACAGTGTCAGAATCCTGGTCAGACATTCAGCCAAAAATGTATATATCAGCCAGACCTATCAAATTACAATGTAGATTCAGTTTAAGGGGCAAACGTAGGTTTTCTCGATGGGGGGGGGGGGTTCCTGTTCTGTCAGATTAGTATCAATAAAGAAATGTTTTATTTTTTTTATTTTTTAAAAAAAGCATTTCTTAATGAATGGGGGGCCTGATTCATCAAGGTACGCAAACTCATGTTTCATACTTTGAGTGACGCAAACCCTTATATTTGCGTTGAAGTTTGAGATTGAGTTGACTTTGAGTGCCGTATCTGCTCTGTTTGCGCTGCGTATGTGGTGTTTTACGTAGCTCAAGTCCCGTTTAGCAGATGCGTATGAGTTTGCGTACCTTGATGAATCAGGCCCGGAGTTTTTTTTGTTTTTTTCAATAAATGTAATGTATTTAGTAAATAACATATTCCCCCACACAGACACAATGGGGACAGAGAGAAACACTTATGACAGCAGGGGCGAACGCAGGATTTAGAAGGGGGGGTTTCCGCCCCCCGGAAAAAAAAAAAATATTGCGAGAGGGAGCTGCTGCGCATTTCGGTGAGTCTGAATTCTACAGCAGCCGCGGGGCTGTCAAGCAGCATCCGCGGCAGTGTTGTATTATACTACAATACAGCACTGCCGCGGACGCTTCTTTGACAGTGCCGCGGCTGCTGTACAGTACCGTTGGTTCGCGGAGGGGAGGGGTTTCTGGAGAACCAGAAATGCCCCCTGCATGCGCCACTGGACAGAAGGGCTAAGAGAGAGAGGTACATGCACAAAATTGGAGAGTGAAGCACTAGGGGAAAACAGAGCTGATATAGACATGAGGATGAGGGTAAGAGACACGGATGAGACACACAAACATGGGGGGAGTAAGGAGTGAGCGGTGGGCTGGGGAAAGTGAAGGACTCACCTGAGTAGATACAGGGTTGGGATCTATATTATTTAAGCTAGCTAGCAGCATGCAGTGCAGAGGAGGAGCTGTCCCTTTAAGAAGGCGCTGCCCCCAGAGCAGCAGTAGTAGGCTGCACAGCACCTCTGCCTTCTTCTGGCAGCGCCATGACGCCTCTGGGGTGATCGGACTACAGAAAAACCTCCGCTGAGGTCAATTACTGGAGGTGAAGGAGATTCGCACATAGAGGGGTTTTCCAGGCAACTGGAACCCCCCCTAGGTGTGCCCCTGAGGTCATATCATAATCATCAACTGAAAAACAGCTATACACTAAGTGTACCATGTATTTACATCAGATCGATAAACTTGATTTACATGATTATTGCTGGTATAACTAGTGCTCAGATGAAACGCAGCTCTCCGGCCAAACAGAGCATCGTAGGGCCTGTCACATGGTGCGATGACCGAGCCAAGGACCTCTACCCACAATGCTGTTCACCAGATAGAGCCGGTTAGTGTGGGGTGATTGAGCACCATCTCTATCGCGTAGGAGGCACTTGATCTTGGCGTTTGTCCAGAAGTAATGCGATATATCTGACTGAAACCTGCAGCAAGAACTTCAATAGCCCAGAGGGGCAACAAGGAATATTTACAATCTACATTTTGACACCGTGGGCCTGATTCATTATCAAAACAAAGGTATTGTGCGGTTTTTAAAAAAATGTACATAAATCGGGCATACACTCCGTCAAGGTGATACGTCTGGTGATGAATACAGGTCTAGGTCCGCTCTGCTCAAACAGACAGTACACTGCAGGATACGTCCAATACATACGTGGAATATGAAGTCTCCACAGAAGGCACAGGAAATAATAAATTAAATTAGTAATATAAGGCCTGATTCATTAAGGCATACTTACCAACTTTCTGTTGGTGAAATCCGGGAGCCTGCAGAGGAGGTGGGCGTAACGGGGGGCCGGGGCTCCAAGTGGCGTCATTTTGGACCTGCCCCCATGACGTGATGACGCAAAATGCGTCATTTGACAGCGGGGGGCGGGGCCAAACGCCGCGATTCACCGGGAATCGCGGCGTTTGGGACTTAATTCTGCCCACTTCACTAGGAAGTGGGCAGAATTATCCAGATGCGGGGGATTGCCACACTCGCCCGGGAGCCCGGGAGACTCTCGCAAAATGCGGGAGTCTCCCGGATATTTCGGGAGAGTTGGCAAGTCTGCATTAAGGAAAGGAAAAAAATTGAGTAACTTTGAACCTGGGCACAACCATGTTTCATTGAAGGGGAGGTAAATTTAAAATGTGGGGACAGATTTATAGTTGGGGTAGACCATGTCCTAGATCAACTTTATATTTCAGTGTAAAAATAAAGCTAGTAAACAGCCAGTATTGATCTTATGTGCAAAATAATAAACTCATTTGCACTCCTTGCATTGTAACATGATTTTGTCCAGGAGAAAACTAACTAATTTTTTTGACTTACTTTCCTTAATGACTTAGGCCCATAGTCATTAATGACAAAACATTACAAAAATAAGAAAAAGAGGTTTTTTATGCTTTGTTTTCCATCAAATACAATTATTAGGATGTTATTAATGTATACTGTACATAAAATACATTTTTACAGTTTCTCCTGATTGCAAACACATGTTCTGCGTGGCATATCGGCATTTATGTACCTTAATAGATCGAGCCACGTGTGTCCAGGGTTCAATCCGATACCTCCCGGGTCACAGAAGTTCTGATGGCCGCAGTTTCACACCATGTGGGATAAACCATGACGTGGAAATGATGTCATTGAGGATGAAAGGGTTAAAACAAAATCCTTTGGAAATAAATAAAAATTCTATTACTAGAATCATTTATTCTGACTTTCAACTGTTTACTAAACCTGGTGTGGAAATCCATGCCCGGCTCATCTCCAGTACTGAGACATTATCCCCGTTCTGCAACTGACATTCTCAGATTTACCATAAACACTTTTTAAAATCAATAATTTGTTTCTCCTGCTGATGAGACCTGAATACCAGAAGCCGCCCGGCTCATAGTCAGTGCCAATAGATCAATTGTGTTCTCCGACATATCTTATTTATACACCTCACCCATCGCTGGCAAATACACGTCATCTACCCTTCATACTGCAAAATATGTGATAGTGTTCAAGCCAGTAAAAGAGGGGCAGACCGGTGGGATATTGCATTAGACAGCGCACACTTCAGAGGGCAACTTAGAAAATATTTTTATGTTCAAAATTATTTTTCCGCATTTGGGCTTTTGTTCCCAGTAAAAACTATTTTGTTTTGGAATTTTGTAAGTGTTGCTTACACGTGGGTGTTTCAGTGAGTCCGATGATGACTATTATGCTCCCATCTATGGACTCTTTCCGCTGCTCTGATTGGCTTATTCACACTAACATTTGGGTTGTCAAGGCCCCTCCCCTTCTTTTCATGTAAATAAGAAGTTCACAGGGAGAGACTTTGAAAATGCCAAACAAGAGCCACCTGAGCAGGAGGGAACTGTCCTTGCTTGTGTCTGTAGGCAGGGGGGCAACTGCCCCCCGGGCCGCTCCCATATTGGACTGCTTTGGGGGCGAGTCAGTGGGCTACCTGCATTTATTCCCTTTAAAATGTTCTTAACAAACTGCCGAGCCAAGTCACAAGCCCCAGGCTAAATTATAAGAGCAAGCCCCTGACTGTAGGTCAGTACATTTATTTTATCTTGCTTAAACTTAACCTAACTTAAATCTAACTTTAGTTTTAACCTTTAGTTTGACATAACATATTAAATAATATGTTCAATGTGAGTGCGAGGGCACATTACTGAATTGGCGCAATTTACGCCGCTGTTTGCTTATTTAAACATCGGGTATGCCCAGCTGACAATTTATTTTTCACACTTTGGCATCACTGCAAAACATAGAGTAGACGATCAGGCTCAACGACATCACAAATGGATAACTGTCAATTGGCCGAATTTAGATAGGACCTTCCCATTTTGAAGACTCCGTTCCCCTCATTGTGATGTGGCCACGCCCCCATCACAATGTGGTTACGTCTCCTGCACCAATTGTAGGTTCTCTGATAGGTTCTCCAAAGTTGGGCGGTATTCATATAAATCACAGATAAAAGTCGCACTATCTGTAATTGTATTAGGATGCAGGGGAAATTTAATCTCAATTTTTTGCAGTAGTTGTAAAATGAAGTGATACAATTACTAATCCCCGATAGCAATCACATAGATGAAAAGATTGGCTAATCACCAGAAAAATAATCACTAATGATAAGAATTTGTAAATACTGATGATAACGATCCATAATCAATCATAATAACATTACTAATAATAATCATGAATCACTTCTGATAACAATAAGGATTTGCTGATTAGATTGGGAGCCCTAAGATGAATAAGCAATCCATAACCATTGATGATAGCAATGATTAATCACTGATATAACAATCACTAATCACTGATACAATTAATTAATATCCACTGATATTAACACACATTAATTACCGATGACATAGCAATCAGTAATCACTGACGAGGTAATTGTCGCTAATCACTAATGACATCAATTACTAATCACTGATGTAATGACAGTGGTTAGTCACTAATGACCTTATCTAATGAGTCACTAGTCACGGATTATAATAATTACTAATCCAATGACAATCAATTATAACAATTATAATTACTATTAATACTAATACTAGTAACTGATTATAAAAAAAACACTAATTACAGATGATATAGCACCAATCAGCTATAATTATCACTAATCCTTGGTGGCATAATCGCTAATCGCTGATGATAACAATTATTAATCACTGATGATAGAACTGTCACTTATAACTAATGATAACAATCATTAATGAGAACAATGTCCAATAACTGAAAACATAAAGGGTGAGAAGGGCTGTTCCTGAAGAGCAGGGGGTTGTACAGAAGCAGACAACTCCTTTACGTTGGATCGCCGTAAAGAACATACAGTTATGCCGATAAATGACATAACCGCCATCGTCATTTCTTTATAAGGCACCGGAGAATCCGCAGCGCCGCACAGTCAACTAGACTTTAATGAGAACAATATACAGATAAATAAGGGACGAGCGAAACAAAAGAATCAGTAAAAATCAATACAAGAGACTAGGGACAAATGCAGGATTTGTAGAGGGGGGTTTCCACACCACGCCGCCAGTGGGCGTGACCAGCATGCATGGGGGTGTGGCTATAATATTAGACAATGCTTGGCTGCTCTCCAACTCTTCCTATCCCCATAATATACATGGACAATGCTGCGTGCACTACTGTTAGGTGCACGCAGCTCTCACTTTTCAAGCAGAGCCGTGTGAAGCGGGAGCAGGGTCCAGCCACCTCAATTATACAGTGCCCCAGGCTTGGAGGGGGGTTTCCATGCATTAGGAAACCCCCCTCGGTTTGCCAATGGAGACTGAAGAGGGAGTAGAAGACACAACTAGAACAGAGAAAACATTACAACAAGGATGGGGACATAGGAGGTAGAGAGGGCCAAGCTTGTGAGCGCTAACATTCAGTATGGGCAGGGATGTTAGTGGAAGAGGTGTGTGGACGAGAGGAGGGAATTGTTTAGGATGGGGTAGGGTGACAAATGGACACAATAGGGGGCAGTGGGAAGTGAGTGGAATGGGCAGGAGGAGCGTGAGGAAGGAGTTGTGTTAGGGTGGGCAAACATAAAAATGTGAGCCCCCTGAGGGTGGGGCTGTGAGGTGGTGATAGGAGAGGGGGAGAGGAGAAGGTCACGGAAGAAATAAATGAGCATTTTATACTGACGTACAGTAAATTCTAGGATCTGGGGCTGTTGTAATGAGTTTTGCAGTTTCTCAATGGGGAAAACACAACACTTTGTAGTTATTGTCTACTTTTTTAAATGTTATATGCAATAAAATAAAGGAGGTAAAAAAAAAAACCTATGCTCTAGGCAGTTTATATCTTGATTTATATCACTTGCAGAATTTGGGACATCCTCAGAAATATGGCAGGGTTCAGTCAGCAACTTTTGAATGAGTGAGTAAAAGCTCTTCTCACATTTCCCAACATAAAATGTCTCTGCAGGTCTTGGTAGAGCCAAACTAATAGAGATCATCATCATCATCATCACCATTTATTTATATATCTCCACTAATTCCACAGCGCTGTACAGAGAATGTTTGCCCCTGCCCCATTGGAGCTTACAGTCTAAATTTCCTAATACACAAAGACTTGATAGCAGCCAATTAACGTCTGGCGGTCCTGCGATGGTGCCGCATCCGAAGAGTGATTGTTTAACAGCAGGTAAAGTGTTGCAATCCCTTGTATCTGCAGAACTCAAAAACTTCATAGATCCCATAATTTGGCATACTCTATTTGATTTTGACAGGGGTGTATTAAAAAGAAGGTAAATAAAGCTGCAGTTACAGGTCCATCACGTAAGACGAAAATCCCTCTACCAAATGTGCAAAATGTCATGGCCAAATAGGGAATTAATTATTCTTATATTTCATGTGACAGTTTTGAAGGTTTCTCCTTATCTCTAGTAGGGAGAGCGACAGTGACACCTAGTGGTGAGTTACCTAACTTCTAACTACCACAACTATTCTTTTTCATTTTAATTTTTTTTAAATCAACAACTCATTCATTAGTAATTGTACAATATTGATTGTTTTGCTCTAAATACTTTATAAAATACTTTATAAAGTAAATAAGTGTTAAATCTTGAGGGGTCTATTTATGAAAATGTAAAGGGTTCAACATACTATTTTTGACCTTCCCCAAATCATTATCTCAATAAAAGTCCTTCGTCTTCTTCTGTCTCAAAGTTTACAGACTCGACATCATGACTGATGCACAGGCTGGACGTTTGTGAAAACATTTGTAGAGGAAAACGGTGGTTTGACCAATTACATTGAATCAGATTCTAACAGTCAGTTTTCCAGAGCAGTATAGAAAATAAATGTATATATCTCATTGGGTTCTGTGGGTTCCAGCACATTTTTCCTATGCAACAATGCTTATAAATGTACAGATATATGATTAGATGCCAGATTATCTCCTAAAATTTGTATCTCCTGTGAGAATTTTTGCATTCCGCATTCTTAACTGTATTGATACATAAAATAAATGCTCTGTAGTTCCTGAACATAACTTTATTTTAAAACTCACCGATCTTAATTGAAGAATATTTTTTTTATTCATTAAAGGCACAAGGTCTAAATTTCAGCATTTGTCATCATGTAGTAATTTTTAAAAAATATTCCATTTTAACATCCTAATATTGTTTACGTTGTATTAAAAAAAAATTTTTTTTACATAGAATATTTTTTTTATTCAAGAATGTATTTTGGTTTTGACAAAACCTCCCATGGACAACTCGCTTGCAATACCTAAGCTGCCCACCCTTCAGTGTGTACTCGGAAAGAGTTTTCAGCACAGCCGAGAACTTTGTCAACGATTGGCATAGGAGGCTACTTCCTAAAAGTGAGAAAAAGATGATCTTCATTAAAATGAACTACAAAATGAACTACAAATTCCATGAGAAAGGCCTTTAATGGCATTTAGATCAAAGTACGGAAACGTCTGTAATGGTGGATTCCAGCGGGGATAAATTAGTATTGTGTAAGGATGATGTACACACTGATGAGGGTGAGGATGATGACAGTGTAGATTGCAGGTGCTGGGATCTAGCTGAGAGAAGGGAGCTAGCTGATGCTGGTATGCTTGTTAATGTTTTGGGTAGAATAGCATGTTGGCAATTTTATGTTTTTCTACAGTAAACTTTCACATTTATTAGAGAGGTGTTTTTTTCTTTAAAAGGTTAAAAGCTTTTTTTTTTACATTTTTGTTTCCATGACTTAAAACCACTATGCACTTGAACATAGGCTTTAGCAGATGAGGTAGAGGGATTAGTATCATCATGACTGAGACTGGAGAGTGACAAGAACAATGTGACTGAAGAATGGAGAGTGACAAGGACACTGCCACCCCTCCTGTTTCTGTATGAGCAATGGCACAGAGCAATGTGACTGGAGATTGACAAAGACACTGCCACCCCGCCTGTTTCTGTATGAGCTATAACACAGTACAATGTGACTGTAGACTTTAAGAACACTGCCAGCCCTATTATTTCTCTTTCAGCACTGACAATGAGCAATGGCACGTAGACTGTAGACTGTCAAGAACACTGGCACCTCTCCTGTTTATGTGTAACTTATAATGACAAAGTACAATGTGGCTGGAGACTTTTAAGAACACTGCCAGTCATATTATTTGAATTTTTGTTTCAGCACTGAACACTGCCACCTCTCCTGTTTGTGGGTGAGCTATGGCACAGTAGAATGTGACTGGATACTTTTAAGAAAACTGCCAGCCATATTATATGAATTGCTGTTTCAGCATTGAACACTGCCACCTTTCCTGATTGTGGGTGAGCTATAACTCTTTAGAATGTCACTGGAGACTTTGAAGAACACCGCCACCCCTCCTTTATCTGTTTTAGATATGACGCTGCCCAGCTACACTGGAGACTGCCAACAACCCTGCTACCCCTTCTGTGTCTCTCTGTGAGATAATGCCGACTCTGTGTGGAGGGCGGTATCTATAAATTCCAAAACCCGTGTGATCCGATGACACGAAAATGATGTTTTGCCTCGTTTTCAGTTCTGAGGGCGCGTGAAAGGACTCGGTGCTCGGATCACCTATGTTCGTTTGGGCTCAGTTTTCCGAAAACCGACCCAGAGCATCTCTACTAGAAAAGCTCAGTGTACAACGTTAATTTATGAAATGTCTTGTAATCTCTCTGTTTCAGGCTATGAAACAGTGATGTTTGTATTTATTTAGGATTATTGCAATCCCTTGATGCTAGGTGAATGCAGGGCCTGGAACACCATTCAGGATTGAAAGAGACAACGACATAACAGTGAACATTAAAGGTAACATTTATAAAAAAAAATTAAATCTTTCTAATCCCCTTTCTCACCTCTTTCATAAAATCTGGAGATCACTAGGTCATTTTGGATGCAATGTTGAACCCAGTGTGCATCTTTCAGCAAAACAATGACCCAAGCACACATCAAAAACAACCCAGAAATAGTTCAAGGCAAGATGGTGGACTCTTCTGAAGTGACCAGTAGTGAGTCCAGATCTAAATCCCACAGATCAACTGTGGAGAAATCTGAAAACAGCAATTGGGAAAAAGAACCTTGAAATCTGGGAGAACTGGAGCAGTTGGCACAAGAAGAGAGGTCCAAACTGCCAGTAGAGAGGGGCAGGAAGCTCATGCTAACAAATAATAAAGTATAGGGTGTCAATAATTTTGTCAATGCTATTTCTGTTTATTTTACAAATTAAAAGTATATTCTGTGCAACCCCACCGCTGTGTGAGGGATTTTGCTGGCAGTTAGATGGGTTGAGGAACCGACATTCCCCAGCAGCCTTCAGGTAAACAGAAAGTGAGAGGCTGGATGGAGGTGGAACACAATCAAAAGAGAGGGGCGAGTGAGGAAGGAGCGACAGCTGAAGAAGCTGAGAGAGAGCGGTCTAGTGTCTGTGGAGAGGCAGAGACAGTAAAGTCTGAGGAGTGACTATGGAGAGTGTCACGGGCACTAGGAGTCTTTACCCAGGGATCACCAGGTGATAGGCTTACCAGAGCAATATAGGTGGTATTATGGTACTCTGGTAGCAGGGTGATCACGGAACAGGAAATAGCAGATGATGAGATGCTCAGGAAAGTCTATGACTAGCAGCACTGGTAATATGGAGGTAATAATACACGAGGAACTGTATGGACAAAGGACACGTGAAGGTAGTCAGTGGTCTGCGGTAGCAAGTTGTACCACTGCTATAGTGAGGAGGAATGTCCAACAGAAACGAGGAGGTGATGAGAGTCAGCGGTCTGCGGATAGCAAGTTGTACCGCTGTCTTGAGTGAAGGAATGGAATCCAAGTGGAGGTATCCGGGGAGTCAGTGGTCTGCGTTAGCAAGTTGTACCACTGCTATGTGAAAGGATACTGGAACAAGTGACACAGGGAACAGGGATCAGTGGTCTGCCTCTAGCAAGTTGTACCACTGAATATATATGTGAGGAGGAGCACGGGGAGAGACTGCAACACAGGAAATACACGGGCACCTTAAACTTGATCCACAATAATATGCACAATATATAAATGACTGAACAGCACTGTAATAATAGAAAGTCTCTTGAGGTAATCCGGCACAAGATAACACAGTCAATGATGGCAGTAGACTCAGCGGATAGCAAACTCCAGAGAAGAACCAACACAGTCCAGCAAGATATGCAATACACCAGCACAGTCAATGAGAAGTATGCATACCGTGGTTCAGAAGCAGGCTGTCAGACAGGAGTGCAGAGATACCTGAACGGCAGGAGGCCGGCAGGATGCGAAGTCCCTGCCTGGATGGGTGAAGCGGTAGTCAAGTAGGTGCAGCGCACAGGTAGGTAGACCAGCAGGGAAACGAATACACAGGAATCAGTAGAGTGTGGAACTGGACTCCTGGAGGACCCTGAAGAATAGCGATGGTCTAGCTGGGAGGTAAGTAGTGAGACACGAATCCAATGCTGACAGGCGGGTAGAGACCAGCGGGAACACAGGAAAGCATGGAGAGTGGATCAGCAGTTGAAGGACGAGTAGAGATGAGGAGAAGCGGCAGCAGGACTCTGCGGACACACGGAGGTAGCCAATAGCAACCAGCAGGTGCAGTAACGATGGCACACGGGAGAGCAGAGTTGAGCTGGAACTGATGATCACGGAGAGTAGCGGATAGCAATAGTAGTAGCAGTCTCGAGGAAACACGGGAGAGTTGAGATGAGCTGAAGACTGAAGCGCACAGAGGCAGCGGATAGGAATCAGCCAAACAGTCACGATGAAACACAGACGAGTTGCAGGTTGAAGACTGTAGTGCACGGAGGCAGCGGATAGGAATCAGCTAACAGTCACGATGATGCACAGGTGAGTGGATGTAGATTGAAGACTGTAGTGCACGGAGGCAGCGGATAGGGATCAGCTAACAGTCACAATGATATATGATAGAGTTGAAGTGGCTTGAAGACTGTAGTGCACTGAGGCAGCGGATAGGAATCAGCTAACAGTCACGATGATACACAGGAAGGTAGAAGTGGTATGGGAACCACAGTAGTAGAAGTGGTTTGGAAACCACAGAGGTAGAAGTGGTTTGGAAACCACAGGAATCAGCAGCGCTGAATACACGAGGAAACACAGGAACACCTTCAGAGGCTCATGGGGAATGAGACTCCAAGATCAGGCAACGTGGTATTGACCACAGGTGCTTAATATAGGGAGTGTTGCCTGATCTGCCAATTAAGTTAAAGGAACATACACTGAAGGGTTAGAAAGGGCTGCGCATGCGCAGACCCTCAGGATGGAGGACGGCCACGGTTCCTAAATGTCCGGGAAGAAGCACTCACAGTCCGGTGAGTGACAGTACCCCCCCTTTTAAAGGTGGGCACAGAACGCCTGGAACCGGGCTTGTCCGGATTTTTGGAATAAAACTTCTTCAGAAGAGCTGGAGCATTAAGATCTTCAGCTTTGATCCATGAACGCTCTTCAGGACCAAAGCCCTTCCAATGAACGAGGAAACGGAGAACTCCTCGCAAAATTTTTGCATCCAATACCTCAGTAATCTTGAAATCTTCCTCCTGATGAACTTGAACTGGCTGAGGTGCTGAAGGAGGACTCGAGAAACGGTTGATGATGAGAGGTTTGAGCAAGGACACATGGAAGGCATTGGAAATCCGAAGATTCTTAGGAAGAAGAAGTTTAACACACACTGGATTGATTACTTGAATGATCCTATATGGACCAATAAAACGAGGAGCGAATTTCATAGATGGAACCTTCAAACGAATATTTTTGGTAGATAACCAGACACGATCTCCAATTTTTAGTGGTGGAATAGCCCGCCTCTTCTTATCTGCCAAAGACTTATATTTGTTAGATGTCTTCTTTAAACAGGTTTTGACCTGAGACCAGATATTTTTGAAGGTCTGACAAGCAGTCTCCACAGCAGGAACTTGGGTGGGAGGGAGGGCAGGAAATTCCGGAAAAGACGGATGGTGACCGTAGACCACAAAGAATGGAGTTTTGGATGATGACTCATGGTACATGTTGTTATGGGCGAATTCAGCCCAAGGAAGCAATTCTACCCAGTTGTCTTGATTGGCTGATGAGAACATCCTTATAAAGGTCTCGAGATCTTGATTGACCCGTTCAGTTTGTCCGTTAGATTGCGGATGGTAAGAAGATGAGAGTGCTAATCGTATGCCCAAGGTTTTACAAAGGGCCCGCCAGAATCTGGAAACGAATTGTACTCCTCTATCTGACACAATCTCAGACGGACATCCATGGATACGAAAGATTTCTTTAATGAAATGTTCAGCCAGAGTAGACGAGGAAGGCAAACCAGACAAAGGGACAAAATGAGCCATCTTCGAAAATCTGTCTACCACTACCCAAATAGTATTATAATTCTTACTAGGTGGCAAATCAGTAACAAAATCCATACTAATATGGGTCCAAGGCTTGGACGGAATGGGTAGTGGTCGCAGCAACCCTGCTGGAGTTCTGCGGGAGGATTTGAACTGAGAACATAAATCACAGGAAGCAATAAACTCTTTGACGTCTCTCCTCATTGAAGGCCACCAGTAACTTCGAGAGAGAATCTCAAGGGTCTTGTGTTCACCGGCGTGTCCAGAAAAACGAGAGGCATGGCACCACGAAAGGATTTTCCTCCTCAGAGTAGGAGGCACGAGGGTCTTCCCAAATGGTAGGATTTTGGTGGACGAAGCAGCCAGCGAGATACATTTGGGGTCTAGAATAGCATGGTTGGGAACCTCTTCAACGTCAGAGGACGTCACAAAAGCTTGAGATAGAGCGTCCGCTTTTTTGTTCTTAGCAGCTGGTTTGAAGGTTATAATTAATTCAAAACGGGAAAAGAAAAGAGACCATCTTGCTTGACGAGGGTTCAAGCATTGAGCAGACTGTAGATATGACAGGTTCTTATGATCCGTGAAAATCGTCACCGGATGGCGAGCTCCTTCCAATAAGTATCTCCACTCCTCTAATGCAGCTTTGATAGCCAGCAACTCCTTGTCCCCGATTGTATAATTTTTCTCTGCAGGCAGGAGACCCCGAGAGTAAAAGGCACAAGGATGGAATTTTTGTTGCTCCGAGCGTTGGGAGAGAATGGCTCCTAAGCCCACATTAGAGGCATCTACTTCTAGGAAGAAGGGAAGTGTCACATCAGGCTGTCGAAGAATGGGAGCAGAGGAGAAGGACTCTTTGAGAATTTGAAAGGCTTGGAGAGCCTCAGATGACCATTGCTTAGTATTAGCCCCTTTACGAGTCAGGGCCACAATAGGAGATGCAATGGATGAAAAGTCTTGAATGAAGCGTCTATAGTAATTGGCAAAACCTAAAAAACGCTGGATAGCACGAAGAGTAGTTGGCTGGGGCCAATGTAATACAGCATTCACCTTGTCTGGATCCATCTTCAGGCCAACTCCGGAAACTATATACCCCAAGAATGGAATCTGGGGCAACTCGAATGAACATTTTTCTAATTTACAGAACAATGAATTTTTCCGTAGTCTGGAGAGGACCTCTGCCACATGTTGGTGATGAGAAGGCAGGTCCTGTGAAAAGATCAATATGTCGTCCAGGTAGACAACGACACATACATATAATAAGTCCCGAAAGATCTCATTGATGAAGCCTTGGAAAACAGCGGGGGCATTGCACAACCCGAAAGGCATTACTAGATACTCGTAATGCCCATCTCTGGTGTTGAACGCTGTCTTCCATTCGTCACCGGAACGGATTCTAATTAAATTGTAGGCACCACGAAGATCCAACTTAGTAAAGATCCGAGCTCCCTTGATGCGATCGAATAGCTCAGTGAACAGCGGAATGGGATACCGATTCTTGATAGTAATGGCGTTGAGTCCACGAAAATCTATGCAGGGGCGTAGTGATCCATCCTTCTTTTTAACGAAGAAGAACCCGGCTCCAGCGGGAGAGGTGGAAGGTCGAATAAACCCTCGCTGGAGATTCTCCTGTATGTACTCAGATGTGGCTTGAGTTTCAGGTAACGAAAGTGGATAGACCCGACCCCTGGGAGGAGTCTTGCCAGGTAGAAGGTCGATCGGACAATCCCAAGAACGATGAGGAGGAAGACGTTCAGACTGAGCTTTATCAAACACATCGGCAAATGAAGCATACTGAGGAGGGAGTCCCGGTGAGGAAGATGAGATGGAAGATTGCTGTACTCTAAGAGGAATAACTTGGGAAAGGCAACGATGATGACATTCAGCTCCCCAAGACGTAACTTGAGGAGTGCGCCAGTCAATCTGGGGAGAGTGACACTGAAGCCATGAAAGGCCTAAGACAATCGGACTTGTCGTAACTGGAAGAATTAAAAATGAAATTTCTTCATGGTGCAGCACACCAATCTGAAGTGTTACTGGAGACGTACTCTGGGTGATGAGACCATGGATGAGACGTGATCCATCTATAGCAGTCACAGTAATCGGTGTTTTTAAAGTAATCACTGGTAGAGACCATTGATTCACTAGGGATTTAGAAATGAAATTTCCTGCTGCTCCAGAATCAATCAATGCCTGTGACTCAAAGGATTTGGTAGCAAAGGAAATCGTAACATCAAAAGCGCAGACTTTTAATTTCCTAGAAGATGGAGAGGACTCCAGGGACCCTAACTTCACCTCTCCAGAACTAGTTAGGGCCTGGCATTTCCCGATTTCTTAGGGCAAGAGCTGAGCATATGTGTGGAATCAGCACAATAGATACAGAGTCTATTCTTGACTCTTCGTTTCCTCTCTTCTAAAGATAATTTGGAACGTCATATCTTCATGGGCATCACAGAAGGTGAAGCTGGACGAAATTGAGGGGTTGAACGAAGAGGTGCTTTAACAGAAGTTGTTTTCTCAGATTCTCTTTCACGAAATCTCATGTCTACACGATGGCAAAGGGAGATCAAATCTTCTAGTGACGAAGGAAGCTCTTGGGTAGTCAGTGCATTTTTAATTTTATCGGAGAGCCCCTGCCAGAAGGCGGCAATTAATGCTTCAGTGTTCCACTGAAGTTCAGAGGCTAAGATCCTAAATTGAATGACGTACTGGCCTACTGTATGAGGACCTTGTCGTAAACGAAGAATGCTGGAAGCAGCGGAGGTCACACGACCTGGTTCATCGAACACACTTCGGAACGTAGAAATGAATTTGGCACTATCTTGTAGTATTGGATCATTTCTCTCCCACAGAGGGGAGGCCCAAGCCAGAGCTTGTCCAGAAAACAATGAGATAAGATAGGCCACTCTGGAACGATGGGTAGAAAAATTTTGAGGTTGGAGCTCAAAATGAACTGAGCATTGGTTAAGGAAACCCCTACAAGTTTTGGGGTCTCCATCGTACTTTGACGGAGTAGGCAGGTGAAGCGTGGAAGCTGTAGACACCTGGGATGGCACTGGGGAAACGGAGGAAAGCACAGGAGCTTCAATATTAGCTGTAACAGTCTGTCCAGATGTTCCTTGGGAGGTTAACGATTGGTAACATTGAAGTAACAGCTGTTGGCGAGCATCCTGTTGCTCCACACGGCTGACCAGATGCTGCAGCATCTCCTTGGCTGTAGGTTCCGTATCTGGGTCTGTCATGGCCTGATCTTACTGTCACGGGCACTAGGAGTCTTTACCCAGGGATCACCAGGTGATAGGCTTACCAGAGCAATATAGGTGGTATTATGGTACTCTGGTAGCAGGGTGATCACGGAACAGAAAATAGCAGATGATGAAATGCTCAGGAAAGTCTATGACTAGCAGCACTGGTAATATGGAGGTAATAATACACGAGGAACTGTATGGACAAAGGACACGTGAAGGTAGTCAGTGGTCTGCGGTAGCAAGTTGTACCACTGCTATAGTGAGGAGGAATGTCCAACAGAAACGAGGAGGTGATGAGAGTCAGCGGTCTGCGGATAGCAAGTTGTACCGCTGTCTTGAGTGAAGGAATGGAATCCAAGTGGAGGTATCCGGGGAGTCAGTGGTCTGCGTTAGCAAGTTGTACCACTGCTATGTGAAAGGATACTGGAACAAGTGACACAGGGAACAGGGATCAGTGGTCTGCCTCTAGCAAGTTGTACCACTGAATATATATGTGAGGAGGAGCACGGGGAGAGACTGCAACACAGGAAATACACGGGCACCTTAAACTTGATCCACAATAATATGCACAATATATAAATGACTGAACAGCACTGTAATAATAGAAAGTCTCTTGAGGTAATCCGGCACAAGATAACACAGTCAATGATGGCAGTAGACTCAGCGGATAGCAAACTCCAGAGAAGAACCAACACAGTCCAGCAAGATATGCAATACACCAGCACAGTCAATGAGAAGTATGCATACCGTGGTTCAGAAGCAGGCTGTCAGACAGGAGTGCAGAGATACCTGAACGGCAGGAGGCCGGCAGGATGCGAAGTCCCTGCCTGGATGGGTAAAGCGGTAGTCAAGTAGGTGCAGCGCACAGGTAGGTAGACCAGCAGGGAAACGAATACACAGGAATCAGTAGAGTGTGGAACTGGACTCCTGGAGGACCCTGAAGAATAGCGATGGTCTAGCTGGGAGGTAAGTAGTGAGACACGAATCCAATGCTGACAGGCGGGTAGAGACCAGCGGGAACACAGGAAAGCATGGAGAGTGGATCAGCAGTTGAAGGACGAGTAGAGATGAGGAGAAGCGGCAGCAGGACTCTGCGGACACACGGAGGTAGCCAATAGCAACCAGCAGGTGCAGTAACGATGGCACACGGGAGAGCAGAGTTGAGCTGGAACTGATGATCACGGAGAGTAGCGGATAGCAATAGTAGTAGCGGTCTCGAGGAAACACGGGAGAGTTGAGATGAGCTGAAGACTGAAGTGCACAGAGGCAGCGGATAGGAATCAGCCAAACAGTCACGATGAAACACAGACGAGTTGCAGGTTGAAGACTGTAGTGCACGGAGGCAGCGGATAGGAATCAGCTAACAGTCACGATGATGCACAGGTGAGTGGATGTAGATTGAAGACTGTAGTGCACAGAGGCAGCGGATAGGGATCAGCTAACAGTCACAATGATATATGATAGAGTTGAAGTGGCTTGAAGACTGTAGTGCACGGAGGCAGCGGATAGGAATCAGCTAACAGTCACGATGATACACAGGAAGGTAGAAGTGGTATGGGAACCACAGTAGTAGAAGTGGTTTGGAAACCACAGAGGTAGAAGTGGTTTGGAAACCACAGGAATCAGCAGCGCTGAATACACGAGGAAACACAGGAACACCTTCAGAGGCTCATGGGGAATGAGACTCCAAGATCAGGCAACGTGGTATTGACCACAGGTGCTTAATATAGGGAGTGTTGCCTGATCTGCCAATTAAGTTAAAGGAACATACACTGAAGGGTTAGAAAGGGCTGCGCATGCGCAGACCCTCAGGATGGAGGACGGCCACGGTTCCTAAATGTCCGGGAAGAAGCACTCACAGTCCGGTGAGTGACAGTGAGATTTAGACAGCTAAGTCTGTGGATAGACAGAGACAACAGAGTCCTGAGAGAGAGTGTAAAGAACAGCAGAGAGAGATTGGGAAGAGCTCCTGTAAGGAGTTTTAGTTTGAGAGTAAACCACCATTACCTGCATGGTGACAAGGGGAGAGGCCATTTTGAGTAAACCTGTGGCGGGGAGAGAGGCCATTTTGAGTAACCCTGTGGGAGGGAGAGAGGCCATTTTGAGTAAACCTGTGGCAGGGAGAGAGGCCATTTTGAGTAAACATGTGACCAAGAGAGAGGCCACTTTGATTGAGTAACTGCTTTTGTCCATATAATAAAGTTACAGTCAGAAGCCAGAACTTTACCTTATTTCTAAATACACATACTATGGTTCAAAACACCTCAGGTTTTCGAAGAAATGGTCAATATTAAAAGCCATAGCCCAGAATCATATTTACATATATTTTTGTGATTTTTTTTTTTTTAATAGATATCATTCACATCATTTATACAGTTCTGCAGATATTTACCTCTGGGCATCAGCACCAACTACAGCAGCAGTAACAGGAGTTCTCATAGAGGCTTAGGGGAATTTGGGGGTAGGGGGTATGAATGTGAATATATAGGAGACTAATGTTCTTTATAATACCTACTGAGTTATCTCTATGAAAAATCCTAAATTGTAATACATATGATTATTGCTTTATCCTTATATCTTTTTGGTCTCTACCTATCCTACTGCAACTGTTATCCCATTGTGCAATAAACGCACTAAGACAACTTATAGTTTCATTTGTACAAACTGTGTTCTGCGAGGGCAGGGGTTACATGAGTCAGCCGCGGGTACAAGCAACTGTCGTTCATAACCCGCAAACTACAATGGAGAGCACACCTGGGAAAGAGATTCCGCAGGGTATTATGTGAGTATTATATTCAGAATTAAAGAGAAATCTTCTGCAATATTAATCGACCATGAATTGTGGAGGCCAATTACTGTTGCCGTTTTGAGGAAATTGGGAATTATTACACACAAGGGAGCCAATATTTTTGGCTATAACTGTAGATGGAAACTCTAATGCTACAATATACACTAGAGGGGTCATAAAAATGGCTCCCTATAAGAACTCATATCAGACCATGTCATCCATGAGTCTTACGTAACCATTGTTACTATGGATGAGCGAAATTACTTAACAAAGTTCTCCATTCTCCAAGTTTCAGGGGTATAGAGCCAGCAAATAACTAAGCTGAAGTTCAGTTGAAAAGAAAATTGTGTTTTAAAGTGTTGCATTCAAAAATCAAATTCTATAAAAAAATGTAAATAAGATATTTACAGCACGGTGGCTAAGTGGTTAGCACTTCTGCCTCACAGCTCTGGGGTCATGAGTTCAATTCCCGACCATGGCCTTATCTGTGTGGAGTTTGTATGTTCTCCCCATGTTTGTGTGGGTTTCCTCCGGGTGCTCCGGTTTCCTCCCACACTCCAAAAACATACTGGTAGGTTAATTGGCTGCTATCAAAATTGACCCTAGTCTGCGTCTGTCTGTCTGTGTCTGTGTGTGTGTGTATGTTAGGGAATTTAGACTGTAAGCTCCAATGGGGCAGGGACTGATGTGAATGAGTTCTCTTTACAGCGCTGCGGAATCAGTGGCGCTATATAAATAAATGGTGATGATGATATTTAGAATAAATTTATTTTAGAAACTTTCTATAACCTTTAAAACATATTTTAAATAATGTTCTTGCTTGAACCAGTAAAATAAAATTGTGAATCTATTCATTTGGGAATGGAACCATTGAGCCAATATCGGCAAACCGGAGCGCAGGAGATTATTTTAGCAATGTCTCTACATGTTTGGAATGTAATTAGCCTTTACCTTTCTGGACATTGTGAACTGATCTGGGAGATCTTCTGTTACTTATTATCTCATGTTTATTGAATGACTCTATAGTTATCATAATGACTTGGCTTAGTATTAAAGATAACAGCTCTAATATTGATTCCTGTGTCCTAGTCAGGACTTCAGGATCAGATCCTCTAAACTCTAGCGTTACCTGACTTCTGTAACGTTTATATATAGACATCTCCTTGGTTATATGCTAGACATGCCTTATTCACCAAATCTGATATACGTTACATTTAATAATCCCGTTTTAATTCTTTGTGGTCACGACATTATCCTCATTCTGCAGAGAATGTGTAGATCTCCAGGGCTCACCCAATGTTTCGACATAAAAGCAAGTCCAAGTGAGAACTTCTGTATATTTCTACAATGTCTGAGCAATTTCCCAGGAGCAGTTTATTCGCTCGTGTGAAAGGCGCTAGAGAAATAGTCTAGTTTGGTTGGGGAATCCTGATCTTCATTGCAGAAAATGAGATGTATAGGAGGTGATTTGAGCAAATTGAAAGAGTGATCTAACAATGTCCATTTTCCAAGTCATGAAAGTGAATGACTGTTTGTTTTACTTAACCAGTTTTCCTGATGCTTCCTACATCATTTTAAAAGCTGTCCAAGGTGGAAATCTGCTTGTGTGACACCATCTAGGTAAAATTTGTTTGTTTTAATAAGAAACCGAGCAAAACAATAAATAGAACCTTTTCCTCGAAAACAATACATTAAAAGCAAAACAAAAAGACTTTCTTGTGTTTGTCACTTTTTCTTATGACTTTTGAAAACATTTCTTGAATAAGTAGTAAGTAAAGTACAGTAGACTTTGGATTTTTTTTCATTGCACAAATATTACCTATGACAAGACAAGATATTGTGGTAGATAATTATTACACCAATGCTGAGGCCACGTGTTAATAAAATAATTTGTTTATTGCATTCAGCTTAAATAGCATCATAATAAATAAAAGTAAACATGTTATATTTATCTGTTCATCTCATTATAAACATAGTACAATAGTATAAGTTACATACATAGAGACATACATCATATATTTTATAATAATAAAATGTAAACTAATAGTAGTAAAATTTGTTCATGTTTACGGCTGATTGGCGCAGATTACATTGTGTTTCCTCCAAGGAAAATGTTCCTATATACGTAATAGGTCACTGAATAAATGAATGAATTAGTCACAAATCTGTCTTCAGACTAGGAGTCACCATCGGACTTCCCTTATTAAACAAATAAACGTGTATGGTTCAAGTACTTACTCCTGACCAGAGAACTTCTGATCATACCACATGTCTAAAAGAAACATACTACATTTATATATCATTCTGCAGTATTACAGACCCCTCCCCTTCCCCAAAGATTGCACTTTATAAATAAAAAAAAAATCACTTCTGCCAGCAGTACGTACAAAAATACTAATTAAAACACAGAAAATTAAAGCGCTTTCTGTTTCAGTGCCAAAAAATTTTATAAAACATATCTCTATTAACATTTTCTGTACTTCCGCAGTGTTCCCGTATAAAGTTATATATATTTCATAGAAAAATAGAATATGATTCTCAGGGGCAAACACAGGATTTGTAGAGGTGGGTTTTCACACCACGCCGCCAGTGGGCGTGACCAGAATACATGGGGGCGTGGCTATAATTTTAGACAGTGCTTGGCTGCTCTCCAACTCTTCCTACCCCCATAATATACATGGGCAATGCTGCGTGCACTACTGTTAGGTGCACGCAGCTCTCCCTTTTCAAGCAGAGCCGTGTGAAGCAGGGCAGGGTCCAGCCACCTCAATTATACAGTGCTCCAGGTTTGGAGGGGGGTTTCCAGGCACTAGGAAACCCCCCTTTCGATTCGCCTATGATTCTATATATCAACAGCATCTGCACTTTAATATTTGTTTTGCCTTCTTAACAGAAGTTTTCAACATAATTAGAAGATAAAGTCGCATCAACTGTTCGTGTCACTACAGCCAGTGTGAACAGATTCTACACAATGTCACGGAGTCTTCAGCAAGGAGAAATGTTTTAATGAGTTCATACAATGAGGCAGAGATAGTACAGGTAGATTAGCGCTGGCTCTTTTCCTATAAGTGCTTGTAAGCAGAGAAGGCAACGCTGCTTTTCTCGGGCGAGAATTTGCCGACTCTATTTTTTGTGTATATCCACAAAGCGGACAGAATTACGACTATCAATAAGAACGCTCCCAGTAGGACTGCGATGACAATGGTCGCTGTTCTCCAACTGTAATCTTGAGCTTCAGGGACTGTAATTATCGCTGTAAAATAAAGATATATAGAAATAGTACATCAGGCATCAAAATGGAAGGATCATTATTATTATTATTATTACATATATGTGACAGATACACATATATAGAAAAGAGTATAGGTGTCTAGAATGACAACTAAGCATTTAATACTACTGAAGAAATTCTTGCTGCAGTACCACTCATGACCAACAGATGGCAGTACAGAAAAGGACCCACTTTCAGGGGCTTATGTTGATGTAAACGCAATTTCCTTTTTATGGTGCCTAATAAGCTTTTTTTTTTTACGCACAAAGCACTAGTTTCAAAGCTAGTGGTTTGTGCACATGTACAGATATAAAATAAAGTGTATTATGCAAATTGCCTTTAACGCAACATGAGCCTTTCAAAGTCTATTTCACAATGTATGATTTTAAGGTTAATATCTAACTACAAGTTAACCCGTGCATGATACTCATGCATTCTAGTCAAATCAAGCTACTTAAGGTGTTAAAAAGGTTCTTGTCATGCCTTTGGGCCATAGCCCAGGCCTCAACCACCAACCACTCCCCACTGTCACCCCCGGCAACCACCAACCACTCCCAACTGTCACTTCTCCTTCAAGAAATATATATATTTTTTTTAAATCTTTATAAACCCTTTTAACAATTAACAAATTAAATTAACAAATTAAAAACATCTTAGTATACCAAATTTCAGCCCTTTCTGATTTTTTTTTCCACACACTAAGAATTTAGTAGGTCAGTGTATAACTCCGCCCAGCAGGTGGCGCTGCAGCTTGGTTTTATTTTTTCCACAGACAGACTAACACACGCCACTAGACATTTATATTATAGATATGTTATTGGTATTTATATGTTTGTGTACTATATAGGTGTCTATAAATAACGTTTAATAATGGTTCTAGATGTTGGCAGAAAGTAGAATAGCCACTAGAGAGCGTCCAATGTTCTAATATGTAGTCAGATTTAGAGTTGGAAGGGGGCGTGTCCTAACTAAACTCTAAATTGCAGTGTAAAAATAAATGCATTGCAACATGCTTTGCTCCTATCTGCAAATGAGGCCCAGTAGTAACTAGTAACTGAATATTAGGAATATATATTAACAATATTATAAAATCAGCAGTATAATTTGGTTGTATTTATTTATATTTTATTTAATCTGATTAATTTGGGGTTTCCCCCTTCTCTGGGGAGAATAAACAAATAAATGAATGAATGAATGAAAAAAAAATAATTATTATTATACATTATGCTGTATAAATGTAGCTTATACCAACACTAACTGACGAATAGCAACAGTGCTCCCTCATGATGCACTTTGCATTCTACAGCACTGGAATGAAGACGCAGCATGTGCGGTACTTACCTGGCGTAACAATAACTGTGGCGTCCTTAGAAAGATCTTGTACACCACTCGTCAGAGCTTCTTGCAGCGCTGAGGAACTAATGGGAGTAGATGAGTTTGTCACAGCCATGAAGTGAGCGTTCACACTGCCCGGCCTGAACCCCACCAGAATAATCTGGAAGCTGCTGACGCTCAGCTTGGTTTTCATATGATTAGTGAGCTGCAAAGGAAAAAACATGACATGTCTTTAATAAACATCAGGCTAGAACATAAGTGTTTTGTCTGCATTCATCTTGGTTGTCCACTTTTGGACAACCACTTCCTATTTAATTATTCCCTCTAACATTTCTCGTTACCTGGAGCCCAGAGAGACTGCTCATGCCGCAGATCTTGGCCCAGTCGGACTGAGTCCGTCCATACCTCACAATAGAGCTCAAGGGAAGTTCATCTACAGCGCTCTGCTGCAGAGCGATGGAATGAACGTGTAAAAAGCGCTGTTCATAATTCTGTGGCTCTCAAGTTCTCGACAAACCCTTGTATAGCATAACCCCAAAAGCTATCAGCTGTTATTTGATGTAGTATTAATTTACTTACATAAACACCAAAGCAGGACACAACCAGAATCTCTGGCAATTAAATGAACTTAAATGAATGGCAATAACAAAACAACTGCAGTAGTTTCCAAGTTATCCGAATGGAGTGCGTTAACTGAAGATTACCAGTCAACTACATACAGAGGAAGCAGCTGTTTTGTGAGCTGATCCAGCATTCCGAAGAATGCAGCCTATCAATTCACCAGGAGCCAGTGACATCACTGAGAATGCAGCCTATCAATTCACAAGGAACCAGTGACATCACTGAGAGTGAAGCCATCAATTCACCAGGAGCCAGTGACATCACTGAGAATGCAGCCTATCAATTCACCAGGAGCCAGTGACATCACTGAGGATGCAGCCTATCAATTCACCAGGAACCAGTGACATCACTGAGAATGCAGCCTATCCGTTCACTAGGAACCAGTGACATCACTGAGAATGCAGCCTATCCATTCACTAGGAACCAGTGACATCAATGAGAATGCAGCCTATCTATTCACTAGGAGCCAGTGACATCACTGAGGATGCAGCCTATCAATTCACAAGGAACCAGTGACATCACTGAGAATGCAGCCTATCCGTTCACTAGGAACCAGTGACATCACTGAGAATGCAGCCTATCCATTCACTAGGAGCCAGTGACATCACTGAGAATGCAGCCTATCCATTCACTAGGAACCAGTGACATCACTGAGAATGCATACTATCATTTCACTATGAACCAGTGACATCACTGAGAATGCAGCCTATCCATTCACTAGGAACCAGTGACATCACTGAGAATGCAGCCTATCCATTCACTAGGAACCAGTGACATCACTGAGAATGCAGCCTATCCAGTCACTAGGAGCCAGTGACATCACTGAGAATGCAGCCTATCCATTCACTAGGAACCAGTGACATCACTGAGAATGCAGCCTATCCAGTCACTAGGAACCAGTGACATCACTGAGAATGCAGCCTATTATTTCACTATGAACCAGTGACGTCACTGAGAATGCAGCCTATCCATTCACTAGGAACCAGTGACATCACTGAGAATGCAGCCTATCCATTCACTAGGAACCAGTGACATCACTGAGAGTGCAGCCTATCCATTCACTATGAACCAGTGACATCACTGAGAATGCAGCCTATCCATTCACTAGGAACCAGTGACATCACTGAGAATGCAGCCTATCCATTCACTATGAACCAGTGACATCACTGAGAATGCAGCCTATCCATTCACTAGGAACCAGTGACATCACTGAGAATGCAGCCTATCCATTCACTAGGAACCAGTGACATCACTGAGAATGCAGCCTATTATTTCACTATGAACCAGTGGCATCACTGAGAATGCAGCCTATGATTTCACTATGAACCAGTGGCATGACTGTTGCACTTAAGGATCGAACATTCAAGAGGTTGCTATTGAATTGATGAGCTGCATTAGGCTGTTTCAGCCCAAAAAAATAACTGCACATACAACTTGTTAGGTGCAATATTACTGCCCAGTTGATGTTACAATATAACTTTATTGCCTAAAACGCAGGGTGACAAATTATCTTGTCCACTAGGAGATGAACGATTGAATTCAGAGTTGTTGTTTGTCTGCTGATCATTTACTTACATTGACTGTGAAGAATGAAGACAGATTTATGTAAGATGCGCTGGAAGGATTGTACAGGTCGGTCGTGAATGATTTGTCTTTCATCAGGACACTACATGGAAACGCTTGTGTATCTGAGGACAGAAATAGAAGTTGTCACTCGAGTTCATATAAGTTTCTCGTCTTCTACCGTACAGGAAGACGTCACAGACAGGTCTCGCCTGTGGCAAACCATGCCAAAATAATAACTAAAAATACTCTATACAAATACCTTTGAGTTCTTACATAACAGGTTGTAAAAAAGTTTAGAGCTTTTAAAATTTATTTATCTAAAACAGAGCTGGTAACAAATATCAGGGTTAGCTTCCATGCTGTAAAGTACTTTATTACTAAGGAACACATTTTAGGAGGATTACTCTGTAAGCTGCTACACCTCAGCAGTGGGCGGATTTATATCCAGGATTTTAGGACATTTCTTTGGGTGAAGTGTATGTTAATTGTCGACCCTTTTCATGTGTTGTAAGTCAAGTGCGTGCCAGTATTTCACAATTTATCAGCCCCTGTTTTCTCTGGTGTTTTTTGCTAAGTGTGAAGTCTAAGGGTACTTTCACATCATAAATCCTTTGGTGTAGATGCTCTGTTCACACATGATTATTTTAGCCTGTTGTCCGTTTCATAGCACTTGTACAGTAAGTAAAAAAGCTTATTGGCGTACGGGCCTACTTGTATAGTTCTAAACCCTCCCCTGACTATTATCTTGCACTTGGTCTTCCACAATGGAGGACCCAATGCTTGTCGAGCAGTTTCATCGATCAGGCCTGACCCCCCCCTCCCCTTTATCAAACACAATTAAAAGTCCCAACACTCACAGTTACGAGGGAATTTTCAAATATAAGTGTGTTGGAGAAATGAAACAGCGGGTCGACAAGCTGGAGGTAGACCCAACAGAACGTCTCCGGCTACAGGGGATGGGCAGTGGATTTTGGAAAGTACATATCCGAAAGTGGACATGTCCTTCAACACTGCTTCTCAAGGACCCCAAGCCATGAATCTCCAGTTGTACTCATCAATCATTATCTAAATTTATCAAAACATGAAAACCTAGCCTGGGTTTGGGGAGTAAATGAATATTGACAGAGAAACGCTGATTGTCAGACTTACTTGAACATATGTTGGCTTTGGAATTGATACAGGTGAAATTTTTGTTGCAGAATGTGGCTGCGCTATAACAGGTAACAGGATCTGTAAAATAAATAGGAGATCATTGACATATGACACATCTGTGATCAGATTTACTACACTGTCTACGTTATTATTTATAGATGGTAGAAATGCAAGGGTATCAAATGGTTCCCTTTTGTGGTCTGCAATAAAAATAACAAAGACACTAATGTAGGTGAGACCAAATATAAGTGGATTTTATTTATTTATTTGTGTTTTATTCAAATTTCTGATGATCACTTGTATTTTTAACCAGTATATGAATTTTAAACAAGATTCCAATATTCCTGCCATTCAGAGAGAAATCAAATTATGAGCTTTGCATTTAATTTATTTAGAGACTTCATTATATTGATTGTTTTATTAAAGTGTCAACTATTTGGATCGCTGCCAGTTTGCTCCCCAATAAGTACAGAATAAAGTTTTAAGCTACATCAAGAGACAACATTTGTCAAAGAAATGTGACCTGGCTTCGAGAGGCGTTGAGGGGCGATGTAGCTTCTTGGGCTATCGGTTTTCACAGGCTGTAAATCGGGTATCCCATAGATTTTACTAATGCTTATTACGCTGAATGCTGCTGGCAATATATGCACAAAGCTGTTTTTATTCTTGGTTGTCTATCCTTGATTAGTGGTGCAATATTACAGGGGTATTTGAGAATGATACCTGAAGACCTAGAAGTTTGAGAGGGTTTTAACTTTTCCCATTCAAACTCAGTGGAGCCAGTATGACCTTGACAACGAGCTTGGGATGAATTTGGGGAGATGCACTTGCTGTTGACTACCAAACATTTGTAGAATGAGTCTTGCTATCTGCACTAATGTACTCAGGGTGGAAGGGAGCAGAGGTGACAATCAACGTCCCTGAAAATGTATTGTACGGCTCAACTGAAGACCTGCAATACCAGTTACCACCCAGCAGGTGATACATTGCGAATAATGTGCACAATTATTCTGTGCATGCCAAGAATTGGTCTATACTCCACAGAAAGCAACAATGTTTAATTTAGCTTAGAGTGCAAAGGGCTCTTACTACAGTCTACGATTTCATGGGTGGTACAGGGAGGGCACTGGGCGTATGCCCGTAGTCACTGTCTGTACAGTAAGGGCGTGCCAAGCTTGAGCGCATGCAGTAGCGTCTGATTCTAGCTTTGGGCATCTCAAAGATTTGTGTCTTTCTGTTGCATCACTTGCACCAGCTACAGGTCTAGTCTAAGTGCTGATTACTAGTGATAATGGCTGAGTATTCATGCTAGAACATGTGTCTGGAATCGGGAGCAACTGTAAGAATGTAATTTATGTATAGTAGACAGTATTATTATTATTATTATTATTATTATTAATTTTTATTTATAGAGCGCCACCAAGTATCCGTAGCGCCGTACAAGGACAAACAATGGCACAGTACAAGGTGAAACAGCACAGTACAAGTAACAGTAAGCACTATAACTCTGGGGGCTCAGGCACAGCTAGAGAGAGAGGGTGAGTGATACTCAGTACAGGCTGGTAACTAGAGCCCAGGAGGGTGGGCGCGGATGACAGGTTGAGAGCCACTGAGAGGAGCGGAGAGAAGCGAGAGGAGACAGAGGGCAGAGGGACCGAGAGGAGGTGAGCTGAGTAGCTGGAGAGCGCAGTTAAAAGGGATGGAAACAGGAGGTAGGAGAGCCCTGCTCAAAGGAGCGAACAATCTAAAGTGAGGGGAAGACAGACAGACACAAGGATGAGACGGAGAGACGGGTGAAATGGAGACGGAGTCGAGGAAGGGGGGAAAGGGGAGAAGGGATGAGAGGGAGAGATAGCTGACAGGTGGGAGGTTAGATATGTGACTGGAAGGCTTTTAATAACATCCCGATTAAAGTATTTCATGAAAAAATAAAAAAAACAACACTTTTTTATTTTTTACTGTTTTGTCATTAATGACTACATTATTAACAGGTGACATTAACTGAATAGTTTTATTTTTTTCTGTGTGTTCTTTTTTGTGACTTGATATTCCACATATATATTGGATGTATCCTGCAGTGTATTGTCTATGAGAGCAGAGTGGACCTAGACTTATCTTTACATCCGCTCCATGTTGAATACGGACATGCGTGTACCAGATGCGTGGATGCACATTACGTTTGTTTTGCGTTTGGTAATGAATCAGGCCCAATATGCCTTCAGTTTAAGAATTTCGAAATGATTGCAGCCAGTTCCTATGGGCACTTCAGCAGTTGTAACGTCATTTAAAGTAGTTGCAGTAAGGACTCTTTCGAATGTTTTACAATTAGGATTTATGAATAGGCTGCGGAATTGTGGAAATAAGGACTCAGTGCTAACAGTCTACTCATAGAAGAATAAATATGTACTTTGTTTCACGGGATTAAACCCTTTGTGAAGTGTTATGGGAGAAACAATGATTTACGACCAGTTCCAGTTCTCGGTGGGACACTGTCAAGTGATTTGGTGACAACCGGGCAAACAATCATTTTTGAAACATCATCGTGCACCAGACAAAAGAATACACCTTTTTCTTGTATTTTATAAAATCGTGCAGCCAATCAGATTCTTATTGTTTCCGTGTTTAGAAAATTAAAGAAAACATTTATTTTAACAGCTTTTTTTACACAGTGCAATTTTTATGCTCTAAATGCTTATTTTTACACCCTCTAATAATGAAAGAAAACATCTGATTGGTCAGTACCAGTTGCAGCCCTATTTATTTTTTCTATACAGATTACAATGCCTCTGGGTTACGGTGTTGGCATCTGACTGTAAATACATTCACAGGCATGCTCATAATTTCACATAATATGATCAGTGGTTGACCCCAGGTAATGATAACTTTGAAATATAAACATATAAATCCCAGGTTTTAACCCTGAGACCTAATGTTGGTGTTCACAGGGATTCAGTTAAGTCACTAGTTCATTATTGTAAATGATTAGCAATTGCTGAACTACTTAGAAATTCCCAGATAGCTTAAAGATCCTAGCACACCTGTAATTACCAACAATCATGAGATTTTGTCTTAAAGCTCAGAAATACCACAATGCCTTTTAAATGACTGTTGTGTGTTGAAATTATGTATGGTCCGCTTAAGGGACATTATTTTGTTGGAGAATAAATTAAATTATCCAAAAACATACTGGTAGGTTAATTGGCTGCTAACAAATTGACCCTAGTATGTGTGTGTGTCTGTGTGTGTGTGTGTGTGTGTGTGTGTATGTTGGGGAATTTAGACTGTAAGCTCAAATGGAGCAGGGACTGATGTGAATAAGTTCTCTGTACAGCGCTGCGGAACTAGTGGCGCTATATAAATAAATGATGATGATGATGATTATCTTCAAAGAAAAAAAACTCTCATCAAGCTATGCTTTGAAGCACCCTGCAAATTAATGATTGCATTTATTTTGCGTGTATAGCTAGATAAGTTTATTGTACTTGTTTATCCTGCTGCTCCATGTAGAAAACTTTTAGTCGGTGTCTAAATCATGGCACAAATATAACTAAAACCACTGAGACGGAAACGTGACATAACGCACTATGCAGCTTTTCTAACAGACTACATGTCAGCAACTGATTATATTACATACTAGTTCCTGTGAAATGCAAAGTGTGAGTTAACTTGAAAATATTTAATGCTGAAGATGGTTGAAGAGATGAAAGGGCTTAGTGTAATTGCAGAGGATTGTTTTAAGATAAACTAGGTTGATTGTGAAACTACGGCTTGAGACTGCTTGATGCAAAGGTAATAATGTAGAAAGGCAAGAATAAGGGCTTAGTAAATATGGGATTGACACACAAGTTAGCACTGTCCTTCCTGTTCCTGTAAATTCAGATGGAAAGATTAAGGCTGACTCACAAAGCATATAGATACTCAGAAGCAGGTGAGAGCTGGCATATTTTAGCCAGGGGGGCAAGACTCAGCAGTCAATTTTAAAGGAAAACAAGCGCAGGTGGTCCAGCCCAAGGTAGGACACTATGGGACCGACTGGGGGGGGGGGGGGGGGGGGCAAGCCAGCCCCTCCTCAGGAACTAGAGATAAAGAGACATAGGGAAAGCACTCACCTAGACAATCCCGTCCAGGATTGGTAGCGTTTTGATCATTTATTCCTGTATAGCACTGACATTCATAACTCCCAACAGTATTTGCACAGGATGCTAATTGTGAGCAATTATTGTTGCCGGAGACACATTCGTTGATATCTGCAGATAACACAATGAACCGTAGTTACATATAAATAAAACATAACGATGAACTAATGCGTAAAGACTGACAGAGGCATCTATAACATTTCTGTAACCTTTTCTTATACTAATAAAAGATGGCGATGGAGTGTAATATCATCAAACTTCTGATCTACCCACTTATACGGACCCGGATCAGCTTTCGATGATGGTCAGAATACCGATGGACACCATTCCTTGTAAGAAAGGCGCCCAATCCATTTTTAAATCCATACAGATAACAAACCGTTACTAACGACTTCAGCAGTAAATTCCACAGTCTAATTCTCATCACAAAATCCCTTTACATTGTTTTGGATGACCCACTAGTGATCGGTGTCCTTTCCAATCATCCAAGTGTATCGATCTATGTAACTAACTGCACAATCCACAAAATATCAAGCATCTAACCTGAAAATATCAAGCATCTATATCAAGGATCCAATATGAAAAGGCATATTCCGCTACCTAGCTAAATATTCACATACCGTGACAATATTGTACAGCTAATACAACGAGACATTGAATAGATAAGCATATAGCAGCCCACTTTAGTTCATTGGAAGCAATAGTTCTCATTCTTAGGGAGAAAGCACAGAGACTGTGAAGAAACGCGTTGGGTAAGGTGTTTCTATTAAACTCGTATTTGCAATGTGTCTTAAACATAGGACATCATAGCAGTCTTTGTTGGAGACACTATAACAGCTGAGATTTGCGTCAGAATAGACATGAACCTAAGAAGCGTTGAGATTTCGCATTTGGTCAGCACTTGTCATAACTTACTTTTATCTTCAGTACCTATCCCTCTATATTTATAGTTTTGATTTTCCACTCCTGGCTTGCTCTGACACTGACAACTGCTAATAGTTTATACAGTTTCATTTTGTGTACATGTATTATTGTTGGTGACACACTCATCTATATGTGCACAGTCAGTAGACTTTCACAACACCTGGTGAGCCACAGATTGGCCAGGCCTGGCCTGTTCCTCACTTTGTGTATGTCACCTCAATGGCGAGCTAAGTTTTCTATGGATTTAAATATCTTCTTCATCCCAAACTAGCAAAACACCACTAAAGTCCCTTTGCAGACCCCTTAAGTAATATTTGTGACTCAACAGATCTCGTAACCTGGTCAATAGGGAACTACAGTTGGCATAACCTTGGTGGACTGTTCTAGTGAGAAGACATTCCACAAACTATAGGATTTACCAGGCAGTGATGCCTGGTGATTTCTGAATAGACTCCAAAGTATGTTGGGTACTGAAATGTCTTTGTGATGGGACAAGTTGTCAATTTCTGGGAGTTCGTCATATTTCTTTTATAGGGTCGCACATTAAGTAGTGTGCATGTGTGAGATATTTGCACACTCTCGGAGGTGGCGCACTTCACTACTCTGTTTTCAATGACACAATGATGCACCACTTGCTCAGTCTTGGTGTTTTAAAGAAAAGAATTGTATTGTAATGTGCAGATGAGCCAATATATTACAGTAAGCTCTTACGAGTGTGGCTCTCTCTATCCTCTGTGTCATGTCCTTCTCCGTCAACCTTATATATGTTCTATTTCATGCACTTTATGCTCACTCATTCCAAATGTATACCATTACTGCATGTCCACATTACAATGTTATATTGTGTTGAGGTGGGATATTCTCTGGGCAAGTTTACATATCCCATTACTATCACTATACAATACATAATGTACGTTATTATATGTTACTCCTGTAAATTATATCTGTATAAACGGTGAGTTCTGATGAATAAGATGTTATGAGGAATAGCGCACTACCTACTGCAAAGTATTATATATATTAGATGCCACCTTGGAGATACGTGACCTGTATCAGACAGCTCGGCTTGCATTGCCCCATATATATATAGATACAAGTTAACCCGTGCATGATACTCATGCATTCTAGTCAAATCAAGCTACTTAAGGTGTTAAAAAGGTTCTTGTCATGCATTTGGGGCTAGGCCAGGCCTCCTCAGGGGAAGAGCGTTACTTCCCGACGTAAGCGCCCTTTTTTAACGTGGTTTTGTCCACATGTCACCACCTCATCATTCTTCTCCATCACCTCATCCTTCATTTTCATCGCCACATCTATCCAGATGTCTATCCAGACACAGGGATCTCTCTCAGTGGTCCTGAGTATCCCACTCCTCTCACTCTGTCACCCCCGGCAACCACCAACCACTCCCCACTGTCACCCCCGGCAACCACCAACCACTCCCAACTGTCACCCCCGGCAACCACCAACCACTCCCAACTGTCACTTCTCTTTCAAGAAATATATATATATTTTTTTTAAATCTTTATAAACACTTTTAACAATTAACAAATTAAATTAACAAATTAAAAACATCTTAGTATACCAAATTTCAGCCCTTTCTGAATTTTTTTTTTCACACACACACTAAGAATTTAGTAGGTCAGTGTATAACTCTGCCCAGCAGGTGGCGCTGCAGCTTGGTTTTATTTTTTCCACACACACACACAGACAGACAGACTAACACATGCCACTAAGCATTTATATTATAGACATTCCGCTTACCTTGACAAAGTCTTCCTGGAACATCTGGGCTAGTGTCGTTAAATCCAGCAAAGCATTGACAAGTATACGTCCCATAAATTGATGTACAGGCGGCATTTTCCGAGCAACCGTTTAGATCAGCACTGCAGCTGTTTTGTGCTGCAAATAAAATAAACATATATGCAATAAACAAGCAAAAATGATAATGCGTACATCGTTTCATCTCTGTGACGGGTCTTCTATTGGTCAGTACTAGCTCTTCTAAGCCTGTAGCAAAAAGAAAATCCCCTCCCCATATACATACACCTGACTTTGCTGTCATTTCCTCCCACTGGCTTCCATGATCAAGACCATTGTTGGCTGCTGCAAAGTCTTACACTATGATTACTATAGCTAGACATATGATTAAACAATGGCTCACAGCACGTTGCACCGTCTAAGTAAAAACAAACAATGCCTAAACCATAGTTGCCTACTCTCCTGGAAAGTCCGGGAGACTCCTGAATCTCGGTGAGTCCTCCCGGACATCTGGGAGAGTTGGACACCCACCCAAGGCTTCTCTGTCTTGTAAACACCACCCCCACTACCTTGAAGAGGCGATCTGCGCAATCATCTCTCTCTCGGCAGACCTTGACGACGCAATTCGCCAAGGTGGCCCCACCACCAACACCAATGACGAGATTATGTCATTGTGCAAAGAAAGCTAAGGCCACGATGGCATGGATCCCATCGTCATCGTACAGTGTAAATGGCTTTTCACCTTTAAATTACTGATCTATACATGTCTACCTTCAGCTTTTACTAATTATATTGCATTATCTTTCTGGTTTCTGTCTCTGCTTTCACCAAAGCTAATCTATGATCCAGTAAGAGTGTTTCCCAAAGATACAACACACTTCAGCTCTGCTCTTTATAAAGTTGCATTCACAGAGCAGTTCTGTGCTGTGTCTAAGAACAACGGAACTGTACAAGTTTTAGTAGAGTGTATAAAGTATTTGGTGAAATATACAGAGGCCAGCCGGTAAGATAAAGCAGCATATGTAGAAAGGGCTTAAGGCTTCAAGTAAACTAAAGTTTTCTGAAAGTCCCATTATGAAATAACAATTATTTTTTATCATGATATAAAAATAACAATGAATTTTTAAAAACAAAATATGTTTTTTTTTATATATATATTCCCAAAAAAATGAGTTGTTTTTTTCTGATGAGTTTTGATATCATTTAAATCTTTTTTTTTTATTAATTTGATGAAACACATGCTATAAAACAAGAGAGTTACAATAGTCAATAAATGCAATATAAATGAACTATAACATATATAACATACAAGTTAACCCGTGCACGATACTCATGCATTCTAGTCAAATCAAGCTACTTAAGGTGTTAAAAACTCCCCACTGTCACCCCCGGCAACCACCAACCACTCCCAACTGTCACTTCTCCTTCAAGAAATATATAGGTCAGTGTATAACTCTGCCCAGCAGGTGGCGCTGCAGCTTGGTTTGTTTTTTTTCACACACGCCACTAGGCATTTATATAGTAGATATTTCAAAAGTATTCATCAACTCTTTCTACATTAATTATAACACAAAGAAATGGCGACATACCTTGGAAAACATACGATTTTGGATCTATTATGAGGGCGGTGCTTTGGTTCAGTGCATCTGTGAAATCCGCTGCCACATTCGCCACCGTAAAATTATCATTGACGTTGGTAACAATTTCATAATCCACAATGACACTCCCTGCTTTCAGGCTTATTAAAACGACGCGCATTTGGCCGGAGTTGATCAAGTTTTGCAAAAGGGCGCTCAGGAACTTTAGTAACTGAAAAGTACATTAAAAAGTAACAACGATTAGCACAGTAATTAGACATTATTAGTATAGTCTCCAATTCACTGACATTTAAAAGTAATATCAGACAAGCCAGTGCTGTTCCTCTGTCATATAACAGGGCTTTTGGTTATTAATATGTAGCGATAAAGACTTATTCTGTATCGGCACTTATTGATCTGTTTTGAAATGATCATTAGATTAGGGATACGCAGCTTCCTCTGTGATAAGGGTTAACGTACCATTTTGCCGGGGGAAAGTCTGAGGGGAAATGCGCAGTGTAACCCAGATTGTGACTTTAAGTTCCATTTATTGAAAGACAAAATAAATAAAAAAAACTAGCTAAACACAGATTAAAATATATTTACAAAAATAAAAACATATCGAAAAAATGTTGACGATACCCCCCCCCCCCAAATAAAGTATTTATAAAGCCTTTTCTTCTGTTGTAGCTATCCTAACGATAAGTACCACTGCGACCCTTTGTTTTTCTGACAGCTCTCTTGTGTTGAGAGTACACAGTGGATGGTTAGGTAGTCATCCAATCACAGCTCTCGAAACAAAGACGGTTCAGTGCTCTGAATTTTCCTTGAGCTCTTACAAATGGCATCTGCCTAGGAGAACAGAGACCTATGGCTCTAACTCAGTTTATCTCATTGATTGCTTTATGAATATCTACATAGAATTAAGATGACATCATTATTTGGCAAAACTCCAAAGGAGGAAATACATTTACACACCTATAAAGTTACTTTCATGATAGAGAGTAAACATATTGTACATGAGTGAATCATAAGCTCACAGTATTGATTCTTGCCGGCAAATATTTATCTTTCTGTGTAACCTTTATAAAAGTTAAATTTCTATTTTGAAAAGAAAAACACACACACACACACTGTGTATTCATCAGGTACCTCTGTAATATCGTATAGTCCTAGAGCTGTATACTAGGATAGGCAAAAAACCTACTAACACCCAGTGCGGTCCGGTACTATCAGTGCAATATTGGTACATGCATCAACTTTTTCAAATATTATCTTCCAAGTTTCTCTTTCTCTCTCACTGTGCCCCAACTCCCCAGATCAAAAACAAACAAAACCCCTTCTCAGGAAATACACTTTTTGACTGTTCTCACCTCAATGACAAAATTTTTCTCAAAGTCCTGGAAGGCGGGATCGTTTTTATTTCCGTATCCAGGTTTATATTCCTGATTTGTAACCCTGATTTGAGCAGCGAATACTCTTGCAGCTGTTGAGATGACAGAGAAAAGAGCGGGTTAGAAATGAGAGTTAGATCACAGTCAAACATGCAGTTAGATGGACAGCACGGTGGCTCAGTGGTTAGCACTTCCGCCTCACAGCACTGGGGTCATGAGTTCGATTCCTGACCATGGCCTTATCTGTGTGGAGTTTGCAGGACATGATTAAGGTTTCAGGCAGGCTAATACGCTTGTAGCGTCCCCTCCCTTTCCAAGGCAGGATATTACCTGGTAGGTAAAAATGAACCCATCCTTAATGTAAAATTCTGTTTTCTTCACCACCATCAATGTTTATGTTCCCGTGTTTTTTAAAACTCAGCTCCACTCATCTTTTTAAAATGGTCACAGAAATTTTTCTCACTTATTTTATTTTCAGCAAAATCGGAATGTATATCAGAATGGAGGCATAAATGAGCGCTACTGAGGGTGAAGATATGAAGGTAGAGGGGGTGGAGCTGTCGCGCCTTCTCCAGTCACCCTACTTGTCTCTCCTACTCGCTTATCCTCAAGATTCCACTCATTGTCTTCAGCATTCACCATGGGAATACGGGAAGATTAAAAACCTCACTACATTTTTCTTTCATGATTTTTTTTTATCTTGAACTAATCTCAGATATTGTAAAATTTATTTTAGTTTATATCTCTCCCTGTCACAATTTTGCGCCCCAAAAATTGTTCCCCCCCTCTAAAGTCTAGCGCCCTAGTCAGCCTATTGGATAATCAGGCCCTGGGAGTTTGTATGTTCTCCCCGTGTTTGCGTGGGTTTCCTCCAGGTGCTCCAGTTTCCTCCCACACTCCCAAAATATGCTGGTAGGTTAATTGGCTGCTACCAAATTGACCCTAGCCTCTTTCTGTGTGTGTGAGTGTGTATGTTAGGGAAATTAGACTGTAAGCTCCAATGGGGCAGGGACTGATGTGAGTGCGTTCTCTGTACAGCGCTGCGGAATTAGTGGCGCTATATAAATAGCTGCTGCTGCTGATGACAGTTGATACATCCGTAAATAGTTCTTTAAATGTGTTTTAGCTGTTGTTCGCCAGGTCATGTTTTACTCCAGCTAACTAGAGGGAATCCAGTTCTACGCACCCTGATTCTCGTGCTTTACACAGCCATCAATATATATATAATATTAATAATAACACTTTATTTTCAAACCATACTCCAAACATTGTCCTTGGTCTATCACACCAAGCTGAATTTTCCGTGCTGTGTTTGAATGAGTGGGATAGGTACAAGCGACAAAGCGTACCAAACGTTAGTGGGAAATGTAAACAAGCAGGCTGGGTGGCGGGGGTGTCCGTAGAGTGGAAAAAGAACAATTGTCATCAATCAATTGCTACCAGCACCAGCGAACATTGGAAAGGTCACATACTGTAATACTACCTGAGCTGGCTTCCTGCCAGCTACACACTTCTAGCCAATGAGAGTTTAACACTTACTAATGCTATTAATTTCCACTTAGTTCATTTCTAAATACGTATATTACATTTTTACTTTTTATTAGATTTTATTAGATTTTTATTAGATTTCTTAGAATAGTTTTAGTTAACAGGATTTATATAAAATAATGTTACCCTTTATAATATTAGGGCTTGTGCAAATTTCAAGCGTGAGCTGTAACCCACTGCAACCAATCGGATATTAGCATTTAGCAATTGCATACTTAACAGCTGCCCCGAGATAGGCGGGACAGTCCCAATTTTAATGGACTGTCCCAGGTCTCTTCAGTCAGGACTTTCATCCTGACTGCTGGAATTTGGGAGGAATGTTCCCTCTCACCGACTTCTCCTTTGTGAGCACGACAATTGATGTATTTACCAGGATTTATTATTTCTTGGTGCAAATTTATTTTTCTACGTTCTCTCTTTGATTTATTTCAGCTTTAGTGAACCTGTATCTTGGCAAAACTCTTTGTGCTACTCACTATGTGAACAAGGCTTTAGAAAATAAACGGTTTACATCCTGAAGAATAAGCTGTGAGTGTTGACTTACTATCTGCATAAGTACTTTCTAAACAAAACTTGCCCTCTTCATGGGGAGCTGAAATAGGCAAATATCATGAACTGTCGAAGAGAAAAATATTTCTCTGCATGAAAGCTTTCAATAATAGGGGGTTCTCTGAAGGTTTAAAATATATCCTGTAAAATTATTCATATGTCAAGATTTTTTGTTGTAAACATATTAACGCATAAGCGTAAAAGTTATTCCATTTAAGAAGCATTAATTTTTTGGGTGAGTTCCATTCACGAGGACACCCTATCAGTCAATGTTTACCCAATTTATATTCAGTGCATAGTGTGGATATTAGAACCCATCTACAAAGACAAACTGTTCCACCCTATTTGAAGCTTCTCAGTGTCAGTCTTGGGTATTCTACCCAGCATATGCATAAATGTATAATTAAAACAATGGGAACGGTTATGAAGAGTTTTAAGTTATTCTCTACTGATGCAAATACAGCCAGATCTGATCCTTTAGCTAATTAGGCCAAACAACCAGATCACGTCATGTAAGACTAGATTATGTGCATATGGAAATAAAATAATATAAACTATGTTGATTTTTCTGTTTATAGACACATTGTACTTACTTGTCCAGACCGCAGTGGTGTAGTTCCCTTTCTGAGGACAGGAATTTTGTTGGACTGATATTTGATACTGAATTAATGGAAGGAGATTTGTGAAGTTCACTCTTGATTCGGATGTAGTGATAACCGTTACGGTGCTCGTGCCTTTAGACAGTCTCACGGTGTACATAGCGTTGGATAATGCTCCTTGTTTGATCAACTTGATTAAAATCACATCGCTGGTGACATTGATTAGTTGTATAGAAACAGAGGCGCTTTCTGCAAATATAATAATATAGATATAATTCCATTATATGGCTATTACACTGTATGAAAACTTTGAACACAGTTTGTACTTCATAGAGCTATTATTCATATTACTGTCATGAAAGGTAGAGCCAGTCAGTCATTCGGCCATTTTTCACAATAATTTGGCCCGGCGGGGGGGGGGGGGCACTGTAAGACAGGGTGGGATGTATCAAGATTTCCTGAGAGTAGGAAAATTCTCACTGGGTATAATTTAATCTGGTGAAGTGATACATTTTTAGAATTTAAAGAACAAGATCGAAGATCTTTTCGGTCTCATGACAGTTGTAGATGGTGAGAATTATTAGACTTGAATTCTGGATAATTTAGGTTCGGATTGACGACTAATATTAGTGCAATATAAAGTATTTAGTTTATAAGGCTGAGTCTAGTATTTTGTTTCTTTGTTTTCTTTTTGACATGAACATTTTAACTTTTAAACAAGTATTTTCTATTTTGATAGACATTCGGGGCTAAGTTTAAAGCTCTTAGGGCTCTTTAATCTCAATCAGACTCCATTTCTAGGAAATGTAATGGCGAGTCTTCTATCATGGTCAACTGATGGCGATATGGCCATTATTATTTAAAAATATGCCTTGATTTGACTAATAAGAACACTTTTCCATTGGTTCCATTGGAATGCTAAGTTCGAAGATATTTTTAATCATGATGGGAAATTAAAGATTGGCAATAAATCACACCAACCTTCGCTGTATATTTTTAAATTAATTGTGTGTCCTTAGTAATTATTTTGCTTAAAGATGAAACTACAACTACTAAGTTTTTACAGCAAATTTGTAATTCTTCAAATCTAGCATGGCAGAGCAGACCTGCATATACTACTGCAATAAATTGTGAAATAGTCTATATCCTGTGCTCTAGGTAGAGATAGTTAACTTCTTTATTAAGCTTGATTGAGTTTATATAATTTTATCACTTTTTTCCATTTTTGAATGATATGCAGTAAGCATGTACAACTTTAAAAACTTCGCTATTAAATCTGCCAAATTAGTTTTGTTCAACCCAAACTGAGATCCTCATTGCATAAATGATATTCACAGGGAATAAGCAGATTCTCACCCTAGTCCCAGGAACCGTCTCCCTTCTATAGTAACTTACCACAGATTGAAGGTGTCGTTGATGTTGAAGTAGGGTTTGGACGTGTTGTTGTTGTTACAGTTGTCCTGGTAGTTGAAGTGACGGTAGTTGTGCTGGATGTGGTAGCTGTAGTTGCATTCGAGCTTTTCACGGTTGTACTTTGTACAGTATTGGAGTTATTTGCAGATGTAGTTGAGGTAAAAGCTGCTGCTGCTGCTGTTGTTGTGTTGGTTGTAGAAGTCTCTGTCTGTGTGGATGTCGTTGTGCTTGATATTGTTGGCTGCTCAGTATTGTTTGAACTTGTTGCATTAGTTACTCCAACACTAGAAGTTGTAGGGGTGGTAGTTGATGATATAGTTAAGGTGCTGTTGTTGCCTGTACTAGTTGCAAAAGTAGTCTGAGATGTGTTAGAAGTTTGACTGTTGGCCACAGAAGGAGTGACACTTGTAGGAGTAGTGACAGTTGTATTATTTGTAGTAGTAGTAGACTCTGTACTAGACTGTGTGGTGTTAGGGGTACTTTGATCTGCTGTAGACGGTGTTGATTCTGTTGATTGGACAGTAGATGTTGTAGACACTGTGGTATTGTTTGTACCAGTTGTACCAACAGTAGCTTCTGCCGTTGTAATTATACTCTGACTGACATTAGTAGAATATTGGCTACTTGTAGGAGTATTGGCTGCTGTTATATTTATAGTTGTAGGCAGGGTTGTGCTAGTGGACTCTGTACTAGACTGTGTGGTGTTAGGGGTACTTTGATCTGCTGTAGACGGTGTTGATGCTGTTGACTGGACAGTAGATGTTGTAGACACTGTGGTATTGTTTGTACCAGTTGTAACAGCAACAGCTTCTGCCGTTGTAATTATACTCTGACTGACATTAGTAGAATATTGGCTACTTGTAGGAGTATTGGCTGCTGTTATATTTGTAGTTGTAGGCAGGGTTGTGCTAGTGGACTCTGTACTAGACTGTGTGGTGTTAGGGGTACTTTGATCTGCTGTAGGTGGTGTTGATTCTGTTGATTGGACAGTAGATGTTGTAGACACTATAGTATTGCTTGTACCAGTTGTACCAACAGTAGCTTCTGCCGTTGTAATTATACTCTGACTGACATTAGTAGAATATTGGCTACTTGTAGCAGTATTGGCTGCTGTTATATTTGTAGTTGTAGACAGGATTGTGCTAGTGGACTCTGTACTAGACTGTGTGGTGTTAGGGGAACTTTGATCTGCTGTAGACGGTGTTGAGGCTGTGGATTGTACAGTAGATGTTGTAGACACTATGGTATTGTTTGTACCAAATGTACCAGCAATAGCTTCTGCCGTTGTAATTATACTCTGACTGACATTAGTAGAATATTGGCTACTTGTAGGATTATTGGTGTTTGTTATAATTGTAGATGTAGGCAGGGTTGTACTAGAGAGACTTTGCTCTATCATACTTGTTCTTGATACTGTTGATACTGTTGATTGTACTTCTGTGTTTGCACCACCAGGTGAAGTAGGGGTGCTAGTTATCATTCTGGTAATGTCAATTGTATTGGTTGTGTCTTCCAGAGTTGTTGTTAACTTTTGAGTTATGTTAGCAGATTCTGTAGGGCTTGGTAGAGTACTGATATTTGATATATTTGTAGTTGTAGGCTGGGCTAAACTAGTGGAATTCTGTCCTGTCGTAGATGCATTTGATAGTGTTGATTGTGTAGTAAAACCTGGAGTTGATTTCAGAACTGTTCCACTGACTAAAGCAGTAGGATTTAAAGAAGATGACACTGATGTGGATTCAACTTTTGAAGTTACTTGAGATGTTTCTGTTGGCAATGTAGAGCTTAAAGGTGTTGAGTGGATTGTTGATAATCTCTCTGTAATAGCTGAAGTCTCAATAACCGAGGACATTAAAGTATTAGCACTTGTGACCAGTGTTTTGGGAACTGTTCCAGTAGAAATGGAGGTGGGAGATGTTAAAACTTGACCTGATGTTTCTGCTGTTTGATTGAAAACTTCAGTAGGGCTTACAAATGAAGACAATGAGGTTGATTTAATAATTGTTGAGGGGATTGAGGAGATTTCAGACGTTAATGCAGAGCTTGGGGATACATTTGTGGTGGTGGTGGTCTCTGTACCTGTAAAAGCAGAATCTGAAGCTGCTGAGTAGATTGTTGAGAAGCTTTCTGTAGTAGTTGGAGTCTTAACATCTGAAGTTTTTAATGTGTCAGCACTTGTTGAGCTCTCAAGTGTTCCAGTGGATGTGTCAGTAGAGCTAAAAGGGGAGGTCACTGAAGTAAATCCTACAGTAGTTGAGATCAGTAAAGGTGATTCAGAGTTCAATGACGAAGTTTGAGATACATCTGTAGTAGAATAATCTGTTAATGCAGAAGACGACAGTGTTGACAAGATTGTTGACAAATTATCTGTAACTGCTGAAGTCTCAATAACTGGGGATGTGGACATGCCAGCACTTGTGGCCAATGATTCTACAAGTGTTCCAGTGGATATTGAGGTGGAAGATGTTAAAACTGGAGTTGACATTTCTATTGCTCCACTTGATGTGTCCATAGGACTTACAGATGATGACAATGATGTTGATTCAATAATTGTTGAGGATATTAAGGAGATTTCAGAAGTTAGTGCAGAGCTTTGGTAAACATTTGTGGTAGTGGTCTCTGTTCCTGTAAATGCAGAAACTGAAGCTTCTGAGGAGATTGTTGACAAACTTTCTATAGTAGTTGGAGTCTCAACATCTGAAGTCTTTAATGTGTCAGCACTTGTTGAGCTCTCAAGTCTTCCAGTGGATGTATCAGTAGGGCTAAAAGGGGAGGTCACTGAAATAGATCCTACAGTAGTTGAGATCACTAAAGGTGTTTCAGAGTTCAATGACGAGGTTTGTGATACATCTTTAGAGGAATAATCTGTTAAAACAGAAAATGACAGTGTTGAGAAGATTGTTGACAAATTATCTGTAATTGTTGAAGTCTCAATATATGGGGATGTGGACATACCAGCACTTGTGACCAATGATTCTACAAGTGTTCCATTGGATATTGAGGTGGATGATGTTAAAACTGGAGTTGACATTTCTACTGTTCCACTTGATGTGTCCGTAGGACTTACAGATGAAGACAATGATGTAAATTCAAAATTCGGTGAGGTGATGGAGGAGATTTCAGAAGTCAATCCAGAGCTTGGGGATACATTTGTGCTGGTGGTCTCTGTTCCTGTCAAAGCAGAATCTGAAGATGATGACAGGATTGTTGACAAACTATCTATGGTAGTTGGAGTCTCAAAATCTGAAGTAGTGAATGTGTCAGCACTTGTGGCTATTGATTCTAGAATTGTTCCAGTGGAAACTGAAGGAGATGATGTCAAACCTGGAGTTGAGATTTCTGTTACTGCACTGGATATGTCAGTAGGACTTACAGATGATGATACTGTTGTAGATTTAACAATATTTGAAGTCACTGAAAAGAATTCAGAGGTCGCTGAAGAACTTGAAAATTCATTTGTGGTTGTCTCATCTGATATAACAGAAGCAGACAATGTTGAGAAGATTGTCGATAAACTATCTGTTTTTGTTGAAGTCTCAACAACTAATGATGTTGTAATATCAACACTTGTAGCTGGAGTTTCAGAGTTTGGACCAGTGGATATTGAAATGGATGATGTAGCTTCTGTTGAGATCTCAAGAGTTCCAGTGGATGTGTCAGTAGGGGTAAAAGAGGAATCCACTGATGTAGATTCTACAGTAGTTGAGATCATTAAAGGTGTTTCAGAGCTTAACAATGATGTTAAAGATACATCTGTAGTGGAATCATCTATTGATGTAGAAGAAGACAGTGTTGACAAGATTGTTGAAAAATCATCTGTACTAAGTGGAGTCTTAGTATCTGGGGATGTGGACATGCTAGCAATTGTGACCAATGATTCTGCAGATGTTTCAGTGGATAGTGAGTTGGATGATGTTAAAACTGGAGTTGACATTTCTACTGTTCCACTTGATGTGTCCGTAGAACTTACAGATGATGGTAATGATGTAAATTCAACAGTAGATGAAGTGATGGAGGAGATGTCAGAAGTCAATGCAGAGCTTGGAGATACATTTGTGGTGGTGGTCTCTGTTCCTGTCAAAGCAGAATCTGAAGATGATAACAGGATTGTTGACAAACTATCTATGGTAGTTGGAGTCTCAAAATCTGAAGTAGTGAATGTGTCAGCACTTGTGGTTATTGATTCTAGAATTGTTCCAGTGGAAACTGAAGGAGACGATGTCAAACCTGGAGTTGAATTTTCTGTTACTGCACTGGATATGTCAGTAGGACTTACAGACGATGATTCTGATGTAGATTCAACAATATTTGAAGTCAGTGAATTGGATTCAGAGGTCACTGCAGAACTTGAAAATTCATTTGTGGTTGTCTCACCTGATATAACAGAAGCAGACAATGTTGAGAACATTGTCGATAAACTATCTTTTGCTGAAGTCTCAACAACTGATGATGTTGTAATATCAACACTTGTGACTGGCGTTTCAGAGTTTGCACCAGTGGATATTGTAATGGGTGATGTAGCTTCTGTTGAGATCTCAAGTGTTCCAGTGGATGTGTCAGGAGGGCTAAAAGAGGAATCCACTGATTTAGATTCTACAGTAGTTGAGATTATTGAAGGTATTTCAGAGCTTAATGAAGATGTTAAAGATACATCTGTAGTGGATTCATCTGTTAATGCAGAAGATGACAGTGTTGACAAATCATCTGTAATAGCTGAAGTCTCAGTAACTGATAGGTATGTGGACATGCTATCACTTGTGACCAATGATTCTGCAAGTGTTTCAGTGGATAGTGAGTTGGATGATGTTAAAACTGGAGTTGACATTTCTACTGTTCCACTTGATGTGTCCGTAGAACTTACAGATGATGGTAATGATGTAAATTCAACAGTAGATGAAGTGATGGAGGAGATGTCAGAAGTCAATGCAGAGCTTGGGGATACATTTGTGCTGGTGGTCTCTGTTCCTGTCAATGCAGAATCTGAAGATGATGACAGGATTGTTGACAAACTATCTATGGTAGTTGGAGTCTCAAAATCTGAAGTAGTGAATGTGTCAGCACTTGTGGCTATTGATTCTAGAATTGTTCCAGTGGAAACTGAAGGAGATGATGTTAAACCTGGAGTTGAATTTTCTGTTACTGCACTGGATATGTCAGTAGGACTTATAGACGATGATTCTGATGTAGATTCAACAATATTTGAAGTCAGTGAATTGGATTCAGAGGTCACTGCAGAACTTGAAAATTCATTTGTGGTTGTCTCATCTGATATAACAGAAGCAGACAATGTTGAGAAGATTGTCGATAAACTATCTTTTGCTGAAGTCTCAACAACTGATGATGTTGTAATATCAACACTTGTGACTGGCGTTTCAGAGTTTGCACCAGTGGATATTGTAATGGGTGATGTAGCTTCTGTTGAGATCTCAAGTGTTCCAGTGGATGTGTCAGTAGGGGTAAAAGAGGAATCCACTGATGTAGATTCTACAGTAGTTGAGATCATTAAAGGTGTTTCAGAGCTTAACAATGATGTTAAAGATACATCTGTAGTGGAATCATCTATTGATGTAGAAGAAGACAGTGTTGACAAGATTGTTGAAAAATCATCTGTACTAAGTGGAGTCTTAGTATCTGGGGATGTGGACATGCTAGCAATTGTGACCAATGATTCTGCAGGTGTTTCAGTGGATAGGGAGTTGGATGATGTTAAAACTGGAGTTGACATTTCTACTGTTCCACTTGATGTGTCCGTAGAACTTACAGATGATGGTAATGATGTAAATTCAACAGTAGATGAAGTGATGGAGGAGATGTCAGAAGACAATGCAGAGCTTGGAGATACATTTGTGGTGGTGGTCTCTGTTCCTGTCAAAGCAGAATCTGAAGATGATAACAGGATTGTTGACAAACTATCTATGGTAGTTGGAGTCTCAAAATCTGAAGTAGTGAATGTGTCAGCACTTGTGGTTATTGATTCTAGAATTGTTCCAGTGGAAACTGAAGGAGACAATGTCAAACCTGGAGTTGAATTTTCTGTTACTGCACTGGATATGTCAGTAGGACTTACAGACGATGATTCTGATGTAGATTCAACAATATTTGAAGTCAGTGAATTGGATTCAGAGGTCACTGAAGAACTTGAAAATTCATTTGTGGTTGTCTCACCTGATATAACAGAAGCAGACAATGTTGAGAACATTGTCGATAAACTATCTTTTGCTGAAGTCTCAACAACTGATGATGTTGTAATATCAACACTTGTGACTGGCGTTTCAGAGTTTGCACCAGTGGATATTGTAATAGGTGATGTAGCTTCTGTTGAGATCTCAAGTGTTCCAGTGGATGTGTCAGTAGGGCTAAAAGAGGAATCCACTGATTTAGATTCTACAGTAGTTGAGATTATTGAAGGTATTTCAGAGCTTAATGAAGATGTTAAAGATACATCTGTAGTGGATTCATCTGTTAATGCAGAAGATGACAGTGTTGACAAATCATCTGTAATAGCTGAAGTCTCAGTAACTGATAGGGATGTGGACATGCTATCACTTGTGACCAATGATTCTGCAAGTGTTTCAGTGGATAGTGAGTTGGATGATGTTAAAACTGGAGTTGACATTTCTACTGTTCCACTTGATGTGTCCGTAGAACTTACAGATGATGGTAATGATGTAAATTCAACAGTAGATGAAGTGATGGAGGAGATGTCAGAAGTCAATGCAGAGCTTGGGGATACATTTGTGCTGGTGGTCTCTGTTCCTGTCAATGCAGAATCTGAAGATGATGACAGGATTGTTGACAAACTATCTATGGTAGTTGGAGTCTCAAAATCTGAAGTAGTGAATGTGTCAGCACTTGTGGCTATTGATTCTAGAATTGTTCCAGTGGAAACTGAAGGAGATGATGTTAAACCTGGAGTTGAATTTTCTGTTACTGCACTGGATATGTCAGTAGGACTTATAGACGATGATTCTGATGTAGATTCAACAATATTTGAAGTCAGTGAATTGGATTCAGAGGTCACTGCAGAACTTGAAAATTCATTTGTGGTTGTCTCATCTGATATAACAGAAGCAGACAATGTTGAGAAGATTGTCGATAAACTATCTTTTGCTGAAGTCTCAACAACTGATGATGTTGTAATATCAACACTTGTGACTGGCGTTTCAGAGTTTGCACCAGTGGATATTGTAATGGGTGATGTAGCTTCTGTTGAGATCTCAAGTGTTCCAGTGGATGTGTCAGTAGGGCTAAAAGAGGAATCCACTGATTTAGATTCTACAGTAGTTGAGATTATTGAAGGTGTTTCAGAGCTTAATGAAGATGTTAAAGATACATCTGTAGTGGATTCATCTGTTAATGCAGAAGATGACAGTGTTGACAAATCATCTGTAATAGCTGAAGTCTCAGTAACTGATAGGGATGTGGACATGCTATCACTTGGGACCGATGATTCTGCAAGTGTTTCAGTGGATAGTGAGGTGGATGATGTTAAAACTGTAGTTGACATTTCTACTGTTCCACTTGATGTGTCCGTAGAACTTACAGATGATGGTAATGATGTAAATTCAACAGTAGATGAGGTGATGGAGGAGATGTCAGAAGTCAATCCAGAGCTTGGGGATACATTTGTGGTGGTGGTCTCTGTTCCTGTCAAAGCAGAATCTGAAGATGATGACAGGATTGTTGACAAACTATCTATGGTAGTTGGAGTCTCAAAATCTGAAGTAGTGAATGTGTCAGCACTTGTGGCTATTGATTCTAGAATTGTTCCAGTGGAAACTGAAGGAGATGATGTTAAACCTGGAGTTGAATTTTCTGTTACTGCACTGGATATGTCAGTAGGACTTATAGACGATGATTCTGATGTAGATTCAACAATATTTGAAGTCAGTGAATTGGATTCAGAGGTCACTGCAGAACTTGAAAATTCATTTGTGGTTGTCTCATCTGATATAACAGAAGCAGACAATGTTGAGAAGATTGTCGATAAACTATCTTTTGCTGAAGTCTCAACAACTGATGATGTTGTAATATCAACACTTGTGACTGGCGTTTCAGAGTTTGCACCAGTGGATATTGTAATGGGTGATGTAGCTTCTGTTGAGATCTCAAGTGTTCCAGTGGATGTGTCAGTAGGGCTAAAAGAGGAATCCACTGATTTAGATTCTACAGTAGTTGAGATTATTGAAGGTGTTTCAGAGCTTAATGAAGATGTTAAAGATACATCTGTAGTGGATTCATCTGTTAATGCAGAAGATGACAGTGTTGACAAATCATCTGTAATAGCTGAAGTCTCAGTAACTGATAGGGATGTGGACATGCTATCACTTGGGACCGATGATTCTGCAAGTGTTTCAGTGGATAGTGAGTTGGATGATGTTAAAACTGTAGTTGACATTTCTACTGTTCCACTTGATGTGTCCGTAGAACTTACAGATGATGGTAATGATGTAAATTCAACAGTAGATGAGGTGATGGAGGAGATGTCAGAAGTCAATCCAGAGCTTGGGGATATATTTGTGGTGGTCTCTGTTCCTGTCAAAGCAGAATCTGAAGATGATGACAGGATTGTTGACAAACTATCTATGGTAGTTGGAGTCTCAAAATCTGAAGTAGTGAATGTGTCAGCACTTGTGGCTATTGATTCTAGAATTGTTCCAGTGGAAACTGAAGGAGATGATGTTAAACCTGGAGTTGAATTTTCTGTTACTGCACTGGATATGTCAGTAGGACTTATAGACGATGATTCTGATGTAGATTCAACAATATTTGAAGTCAGTGAATTGGATTCAGAGGTCACTGCAGAACTTGAAAATTCATTTGTGGTTGTCTCATCTGATATAACAGAAGCAGACAATGTTGAGAAGATTGTCGATAAACTATCTTTTGCTGAAGTCTCAACAACTGATGATGTTGTAATATCAACACTTGTGACTGGCGTTTCAGAGTTTGCACCAGTGGATATTGTAATGGGTGATGTAGCTTCTGTTGAGATCTCAAGTGTTCCAGTGGATGTGTCAGTAGGGCTAAAAGAGGAATCCACTGATTTAGATTCTACAGTAGTTGAGATTATTGAAGGTGTTTCAGAGGTTAATGAAGATGTTAAAGATACATCTGTAGTGGATTCATCTGTTAATGCAGAAGATGACAGTGTTGACAAATCATCTGTAATAGCTGAAGTCTCAGTAACTGATAGGGATGTGGACATGCTATCACTTGGGACCGATGATTCTGCAAGTGTTTCAGTGGATAGTGAGTTGGATGATGTTAAAACTGTAGTTGACATTTCTACTGTTCCACTTGATGTGTCCGTAGAACTTACAGATGATGGTAATGATGTAAATTCAACAGTAGATGAGGTGATGGAGGAGATGTCAGAAGTCAATCCAGAGCTTGGGGATATATTTGTGGTGGTGGTCTCTGTTCCTGTCAAAGCAGAATCTGAAGATGATGACAGGATTGTTGACAAACTATCTATGGTAGTTGGAGTCTCAAAATCTGAAGTAGTGAATGTGTCAGCACTTGTGGCTATTGATTCTAGAATTGTTCCAGTGGAAACTGAAGGAGATGATGTTAAACCTGGAGTTGAATTTTCTGTTGCTGCACTGGATATGTCAGTAGGACTTATAGACGATGATTCTGATGTAGATTCAACAATATTTGAAGTCAGTGAATTGGATTCAGAGGTCACTGCAGAACTTGAAAATTCATTTGTGGTTGTCTCATCTGATATAACAGAAGCAGACAATGTTGAGAAGATTGTCGATAAACTATCTGTTTTTGCTGAAGTCTCAACAACTGATGATGTTGTAATATCAACACTTGTGACTGGCGTTTCAGAGTTTGCACCAGTGGATATTGTTATGGGTGAAGTAGCTTCTGTTGAGATCTCAAGTGTTCCAGTGGATGTGTCAGTAGGGCTAAAAGAGGAATCCACTGATGTAGATTCTACAGTAGTTGAGATTATTGAAGGTGTTTCAGAGCTTAATGAAGATGTTAAAGATACATCTGTAGTGGATTCATCTGTTAATGCAGAAGCTGACAGTGTTGACAAATCATCTGTAATAGCTGAAGTCTCAGTAACTGATAGGGATGTGGACATGCTATCACTTGGGACCGATGATTCTGCAAGTGTTTCAGTGGATAGTGAGTTGGATGATGTTAAAACTGTAGTTGACATTTCTACTGTTCCACTTGATGTGTCCGTAGAACTTACAGATGATGGTAATGATGTAAATTCAACAGTAGATGAGGTGATGGAGGAGATGTCAGAAGTCAATCCAGAGCTTGGGGATACATTTATGGTGGTGGTCTCTGTTCCTTTCAAAGCAGAATCTGAAGATGATGACAGGATTGTTGACAAACTATCTATGGTAGTTGGAGTCTCAAAATCTGAAGTAGTGAATGTGTCAGCACTTGTGGCTATTGATTCTAGAATTGTTCCAGTGGAAACTGAAGGAGATGATGTTAAACCTGGAGTTGAATTTTCTGTTACTGCACTGGATATGTCAGTAGGACTTATAGACGATGATTCTGATGTAGATTCAACAATATTTGAAGTCAGTGAATTGGATTCAGAGGTCACTGCAGAACTTGAAAATTCATTTGTGGTTGTCTCATCTGATATAACAGAAGCAGACAATGTTGAGAAGATTGTCGATAAACTATCTGTTTTTGCTGAAGTCTCAACAACTGATGATGTTGTAATATCAACACTTGTGACTGGCGTTTCAGAGTTTGCACCAGTGGATATTGTTATGGGTGAAGTAGCTTCTGTTGAAATCTCAAGTGTTCCAGTGGATGTGTCAGTAGGGCTAAAAGAGGAATCCACTGATGTAGATTCTACAGTAGTTGAGATTATTGAAGGTGTTTCAGAGCTTAATGAAGATGTTAAAGATACATCTGTAGTGGATTCATCTGTTAATGCAGAAGCTGACAGTGTTGACAAATCATCTGTAATAGCTGAAGTCTCAGTAACTGATAGGGATGTGGACATGCTATCACTTGGGACCGATGATTCTGCAAGTGTTTCAGTGGATAGTGAGTTGGATGATGTTAAAACTGTAGTTGACATTTCTACTGTTCCACTTGATGTGTCCGTAGAACTTACAGATGATGGTAATGATGTAAATTCAACAGTAGATGAGGTGATGGAGGAGATGTCAGAAGTCAATCCAGAGCTTGGAGATACATTTGTGCTGGTGGTCTCTGTTCCTGTCAATGCAGAATCTGAAGATGATGACAGGATTGTTGACAAACTATCTATGGTAGTTGGAGTCTCAAAATCTGAAGTAGTGAATGTGTCAGCACTTGTGGCTATTGATTCTAGAATTGTTCCAGTGGAAACTGAAGGAGATGATGTCAAACCTGGAGTTGAATTTTCTGTTACTGCACTGGATATGTCAGTAGGACTTATAGACGATGATTCTGATGTAGATTCAACAATATTTGAAGTCAGTGAATTGGATTCAGAGGTCACTGCAGAACTTGAAAATTCATTTGTTGTTGTCTCATCTGATATAACAGAAGCAGACAATGTTGAGAAGATTGTCGATAAACTATCTGTTTTTGCTGAAGTCTCAACAACTGATGATGTTGTAATATCAACACTTGTGACTGGCGTTTCAGAGTTTGCACCAGTGGATATTGTTATGGGTGATGTAGCTTCTGTTGAGATCTCAAGTGTTCCAGTGGATGTGTCAGTAGGGCTAAAAGAGGAATCCACTGATGTAGATTCTACAGTAGTTGAGATTATTGAAGGTGTTTCAGAGCTTAATGAAGATGTTAAAGATACATCTGTAGTGGATTCATCTGTTAATGCAGAAGCTGACAGTGTTGACAAATCATCTGTAATAGCTGAAGTCTCAGTAACTGATAGGGATGTGGACATGCTATCACTTGGGACCAATGATTCTGCAAGTGTTTCAGTGGATAGTGAGTTGGATGATGTTAAAACTGGAGTTGACATTACTACTGTTCCACTTGATGATGATGTTGTAATATCAACACTTGTGACTGGCGTTTCAGAGTTTGCACCAGTGGATATTGTAAAGGGTGATGTAGCTTCTGTTGAGATCTCAGTTGAGCTTTCTATTGCTCCACTGGATGTGTCACTATGAGTTAATGATGATGAGACTGATGTAGATTCAACAATAGTTGAAGGCAATGAAGATATTTCAGAGGTTGTTGAAAAGGTTGAAGATAAATATGTGGTGGTTTCCTCTGTTATTGCAGAATCAGGCAATGTTGAAAAGATTGTTGATAAACTCTCTGCTGTTGCTGAAGTCTCAGCAACTGATGATGTTGCTATATCAACACTTGTGTCTGGCGTTTCGGAGTTTGCACCAGTGGATTTTGAGATGGATGATGTAGCTTCTGTTGAGATCTCTACTATTCCAGTGGATGTGTCAGTAGGGGTAAGAGGGGATGGCACTGATATAGACTCAACAGTCGTTGAAATTACTAATGGTGTTGGTGTTTCAGAGGATAATGAAGAGGTTTGAGTTACATCTATAGTGGTGTCATCTGTTAACAATGTTGACAATTTTGTCGATAAATTATCTGTAGTAGCAGAAGTCTCAGTAACTTCAGTAACTGAAGATGTTAAAGTGTTAGCACTCGTACCCAGTGATTCTGTTACTGTGTCAGTGGATATTGAGTTGGCTGATGAGCTGGATGTTTCCATAGGACTTAAAGATGATGACAGTGATGTAGATTCAATAATGTTCGAGGTGGAGGAGGAGATTTCATTTGTTAAGGCAGAGTTTGAAGATTCGGACGGTGTTGAGAAGGTTGTTGACAAACTATCTATTGTTGTTGAAGCCTCATGGACTGAAGAAGTTAAATTGTCAGCAGTTGTTTCCATTGATTCTAGAACTGTTGAACTCTCTGATGATACTGTTGTAGATTCAACAATATTTGAAGTTACTGGAGATGTTTCAGAGGTAATTGAAGAGCTTTGAGATACATCTGTTTCTGTTAATGTCGTGCTTTCTGTGGTAGCTGACTGTTCATTAGTTGAAGATGTCCCAAAATCAGTACTTACAGTGGAGAATTCGGTATAGTCTGTAGTGGAGAAGTCTGTATAGTCTGTGGTGGAAGTTGAATCTCCAGATAACAATGCTGTAGGTAAGAATAATAATAATGATAAAGTTAGCAATTACATATAAAAATATCAAAAGAGTAATATAGATGTGTATTTTCTTAACTAAGTGAAAATTGAAATATGTACCATGAAACTTTGATTTTCGGCTTCTCATATTGGTAACTATTAATTTGGCTTGAGTTTAAGACTTCAGGAGAACATAAATGGTTTTGAGTGTTATGAGTGAGCTTTGTTTTATATAGAATGCCATTTCATACAAGAAACTTCCTACATCAGTTTGTTGGGGGACCCTGCTGATTTCACGACTTAATTCTCAGCCTGTGACTTTCCATTTGCCTCCATTCCCCTCCCTCCATCATACCAATAAAATATGCAGGCTTGTCCACACACACTAAACTGAATATTTTTATTCCACACCAAACAATAACAAAATAAATTCTAAAAGGATGCCCACCATATTTTATTGTAGTCTTTATTTATGTGGATTATCTCCTGTGCTTCTTAAAGCAATTTGGATGTATGAACTTTGATGGCACCACAATCATTCTGTTTTGTTTCTCGGTAACATTACTTTGTGCTGTTGAGAGTTTACTATCTAACCATATCTCACAACAATTGTCTCTCTAGCAGGGGGATGGGAGAGGCCACATCATGATGGGGGCATGGCCCCACACCTTACGGCTAGCCTTGCACGTACTGCCCTTGCCTCCAAACACCATTTTCAGCACCCGTTCACTGCTGCTCTTTCATGCAGTGCAGAAGTGAATGACGCATTCCCCTCAAATTTACCACCCACGGGACTTATCTTTCCCAATAGGGACAGCGGGTCAGAGCCATCAAATCGGGACCTTTTGAGAGGTATGTCAAACTCTCAGTTCTGTGACTGCTTACCTTCCTCTGGCCCCTCCCTCATTACATCATGGCACTGCCCCTGTCACATGCAGCCCTGACCTCACATAACCACATTAGTGTACAGGTCACTAACCCCCCCACAAGATCAGCACATTCATATCCTAAAATACACTGTGCTGCCATAAACCTTCTGATTATCTGATTTGCTATAGTAGTTCTATCAATCATGCTTCCAATCAGGGGGCTTACAGCCATGCAGGAGATGAAGATCGATAAAAAGTCAAAAGCACCTTAATAATCACAGACTTCTTGTCAATTACTACAACTACTAGTACTACTACTACTACTACTACTACTACTACTAATAATAATAATAATAATAATATTTATTAATAATTATAATAACATTAGCAACACAATAATACTAACAATGATAGTAATATAATAATAATAATTACTATTTCTTCACCTTATCCCCAGTAAATGGTAAGACATCTGTATTATTTCTTCTCATAAGAGCTGATCAACAATATTTTAATATTGTCATGCACCGTCCTCGCTTCCTTGCTGCCTCGCAGGGAAGGTCGTCTGTCTGTCTTGGTCACCATTCCGGTGTTCGGCACATGTGTGTCCCGTTGCCTGGCAACGGGACGCGATCCTGAACTCTGGCGGTGGTCTGTGATGTCACTGGCCACCAGAGACTCCTTATAGCCTCCCTATTTAATAATTAGGGTGCCAGAGTATTTGGTCTCGCCCAGCTCTAGCGCTCATCCTTGTTCCAGTGTCCTGTACCTGTTACTTTCTCCCCTTTCCCAGCATTTGGATATTCCTTGGTTCCTGTCTCGGCTTTGATTGTGACTTTTCTCTTAGATTCTGATTCCTGTACTGCTGCTACCTCTTGACTTCTGACCTCTGGTTTCCCTGACCATTATTTGGATATCGATTCTGTACTTCGCTCCCAGCTGGTTTGTACCCGGGCCACCTGACCATTCTCTGTTCACCTATCTACTTTGCTAGTAACTGACTCAGAGAACCGCGACCTGCGCCTCTCTTGCAGCAAAGCCCACACCTTCTTGCAGGGGTCCCCGGTGAACACTGGGGGTGCGTTAGACTCAGCGCCTCCAAGCTCAGTAGTGAAAATACTGGCAAGTAGCTAAAATCCCCTGCCTGAATCTGTGACAAATATCATAAATGTCATTTAAAGCACTATCATAAAGGGTATGACAAGCAATCCCCACAGTCAACACATACTGTTCCACAGACGCTGAGAAAGTATTTGAAAAACATGCAGTACGCTTTATGACCAGCAGGTGATGCAGAGGGCTTACAAACAATGGGGCACAACAGTGGCCTAGTGGTTAGCACTTCTGCCTCACAGCACTGGGGTCATGAGTTCGATTCCCGACCATGGCCTTATCTGTGAGGAGTTTGTATGTTTTCCCTGTGTTTGCGTGGGTTTCCTCCAGGTGCTCCGGTTTCCTCCCACACTCCAAAAACTTACTAGTAGGTTAATTGACTGCTATCAAATTTGACCCTAGTCTCTCTCTCTCTCTCTCTCTTTCTCTCTCTCTCTCTGTGTATGTTAGGGAATTTAGACTGTACGCTCCAATGCGGCAGGGACTGATGTGAGTGAGTTCTCTATACAGTGCTGTGGAATTAGTGGCTCTATAGAAATAACTGATGATGATGATGTACTTTGTAGACTATACTAGAGCAGGATTCTATATGTGATATATTGTGTGTATATTACGTGTATGTTGTACATATAGAAAAAGGTGATGAGGCACAAATTGTGTTTACCCTTGATAGTTTGAGACATTTCGAGTCCCCCCTGTTGTTTATAATCTATGTTTAAACATTGTATTAAGAAAAACATCACTGTTCTCTATTTTTGTTGATAAATAGAGCAGCCCTGATTGCAGTGTGTTATAGAACACAATGGATCTACACCCGGTGACTTGAAATCAATAAAATATCTTGATTTGAACATGAACCATGGGGCACTATTCTATGCTCAGAAACACAAAAGATGAAAACATGCTTCTCTGGATCGTGTCCTTACAATCTAACATATTATCGTACTCTACATCAGATCTTGTAGAATTCTCCGTCCTGATGAAACTCTATTTTTGTAAGAGAGCTAAGACTATATAAACTTAGACCTGTGTACATTGCTTAACCGTTTAGCAAAGATGTCTAACAAAATAAGACCTGATCAAGTTCTTTTCTTTTTTATTTATGACGATAACCTTATATAGAATTGCCGCACATCTCTGGATATAGACCGTGCTTGGCGCATGGTGCACTGTTGGCAGCACCTGTATCCTGGCAGGACAATGGACGGAGCCAAGGGTGTGATAACTAACTTACCTACACCGGATCGGGCTTCTGTATCAATTATTACTGTGTTCCTACTAAATCAGCCCTTCCCAAGTATTTATATGAAGATGTTGTGTTATGTTATAACAGATTGGTAAAATATTTTTAAAAAACATTGTCATTTATTCTACAGAGTTTGTCACTAAAGATGGGGCCCTCAGAAAAGACTTAAGGGGCCACTGGTCAGACAGACCTGTGATAAGTATAATTAGTAATCTGTAGATTGAATTCTCCGATAAGTATCATGTTTTATAACACCAGCAGCTCTTCACTTTCATGACATCAGATCCTTGTTCAGGATTAATAATTAACATAACTGTTCTGTTTTATTATAATATTCTGTGGCTGCTTTTTCTACGGCTCAGTATACAGCAGTATATGAGCATGATTAATGTGTTCCAATCAACTGTCAAGAAATTTACCTCTAGTGAAAAATAAACTTTTAAAACTTTCTTTGATACATTATATCCTACTGATTACTGACAATATTTAATTACATATAATATGGACTCATATAGTGCTGTTAACCCCTTATTCAGAATTTCTGAGTCTCCTTGCACTCAAACTTGCTCACAATTTCTTATTTAGATATATATTTAATAGTAAATCAACAATGTGTCAGTAAAAGTTTGTGGCTGTGAGTAAATAAAAGAAAAGTCTTTTAAAAACACAATGCCAGACATTGTCAATCCAAGTCCCAATACTAATCAATACTCAATGTATATATAAATGTGTGTACTTTTTTGTGTAGTTTATGTCAACGAGCCAGTGTTACTTCTATGGATCTTTATATGTAGTTTTGTTTTAGTATGTCCAAAAACATACTGGTAGGTTAACTGGCTGCTTTCTAAATTGACCCTAGTCTCTCTCTCTCTGTTTGTGTCTGTCTGTGTGTGTGTGTTAGGGAATTTAGACTGTTAGTTCCAATGGCGCAGGGACTGATGTGAGTGAAATCTCTGTACAGCGCTGCGGAATTAGTGGCGCTATATAAGTAACTGATGATGATGATGATGATTATGAATAATATGACTAATCCTCTGCAATGTGACCTTGGAAATTATTTTAAATCATTGTTAGCTATGCTAAAAAATACACAAGACTAAATTCACAAGTCCATATACTAAAACACTATGCCGTAACTTTTTTTAAACACATTTCTAAATCACCACAAGAACCAGAGTTAAAACCTCCCAATATTTCAAATGTCCAAATGTACACAAGATACATTTAAATGCATAAATCCACATAAATAGTTCATTATACATAATTATAACACAAACTCACAAAGCAAGCAAGGTGTATATACTTATATTTAAATCAAGAGAATGACAGACAGTTAAGTGTAAAGATGTACATATTGCTGGACAGGATGTAAGAAGACCAAATCATTTATACCAATTAAAAACAAATGTTATTCAAAGAATTTTCTTACATATTCATACAAAGAATGACATCCAAATTCGAATGCTTCAAAGCCTAAACTATGAAACATGTATCAATTAAAGCTGAGGAATCAGCAATATAGTACAGATAACTATTAATCAACCTACAGCCAGACAAGCATTTCATCAAAAGATTTCCCCCCTTCACCCTCTCCACTCGCTTCCATCTACATGGTTCTCTGTTAATCAGATTAATCTTTTTAAATAACAATACTAGCAACACTAACAAATTAAAAGTAACCAACAATAATAATGATGATATATTAATAAAAACATAATTTCATTAAATGTCGTCTAAATCCATGCTGTACTGAGAAAACATGAATTAACATGCGGATATACTAGATCAATGTATAACATTTTGAGTGTAAAAAATGTTTAAATTGATTTCATTGCTGCAAATTATAGAGCGGAAGTTGTTGTTTTTATTATTGTTTGTTGTTTTTTAATGTTCTTATTTATGTTCTTATTTATATTTTAATCTTATTGTTCAAAGTATAATCTGTTTCTATGTTAGGATACAACTACTACTACAAATAATAATAATAATAATAATAATAATAATAATAATAATAATAATAATATAAGTGTTATTAAATAATAATAAATGTATATCCCCACTTTAGAGGTATTAAAACATTTTATTTCAGTTTCAACACCCATCCTTCCGTATTTAATTAACATTGTATTACGTTGTAGTCTGAAGCACATTGTTTTATTAAACTGTGACTGCTAGCAATAGTAATAGCAATAGTAAATAGCAAAAGTAAAAGTAAAATGTACATTAAACATAATGCAAACACATTCTGGGGTAGTTGCTCACAAGTAGAGATTAATTAATAAAACGTAGCAGAGATGGAAACAGAAGTCAGACCCAACAATATCTCATATTTATACTAAGACTGTAAATGCATTTTTTATAAGAGATGTAATGATAAAATAAAAAAAATTAATAATTATTCATCATTCATTATAAAGTTGTAATCAAATATAACAGTCTCTGAATTAAAACTTACATTGGAGAAGGGTAGCAACGATTAGGAAGTAGATCCACGTCCCCATGGCTTGTCGTGTAAGATCTTATCTCAAGCACTGTACTGTCATATCCATCTGCTGTGTGAGAGATTTTGAAGCCTGTGTTGATTGTGGGTGAGGTTTTTACCTGCACAGGACAGGACACACCTGTTCTGTCACCCAGCAATATCTGCATCTACGTAAGAACACAGTTAGAATGTATTCTAAAAATTCCTAGAATGATGCACTGATGCTATTTAACTATTGTCCGAGTTGCACCAATAGAAATCCGTCTATTCATGTTTCGCCCTCTTGCGTTGGATTGGTGCACACAAGAAATGCCTGAAGTCTCCCCTAAGGTGTAAATGGCTTTCGGTGCACTTGTGAAACTCTTAGGGGGATTTATCATTAAAATGTTCCCCTAATGTAGTGAAAAAGCCTTATAATTAGCAGTTTAAAAACAAAACAAAAAACTTCTTGCTCCTTAGGGGTCACTCTACATTATTTTAGGCAGGAGTGAAGCTACTCCTCTTAATATTTTTAAGGAGTATACCTATCCAACGAGGAGAATGGGATTGTGGGTAATTCAGCTTGACAGTAAATTGGCATATCATGTTAGATATTCACCATTTAAGCAAAAAAATTGCATTGAATGGTTTCATCTTTCAAAACAAATGAAGGTCCGTAATCAGAAATTCTTGAAAGATCTTCAAGATTGTCTGTTATTCTTCAGTTATTCTCTTTTGTGTTGAAAATCCACATTGACAGCTTGAAGTTGATAAGGGGAGAGTGTGTAAGGGCTACTGAAGCCAAAGTAGAAAGTTCAGGATAGACTTCAACCTCTTAATTTTTGAATGAAAAGAGAAGTTGGTATAAATCAGCCATGTTCATGCCCTAGTACCTTTCAGTAGATTTGACCCTCCAAGTCATTCTTTCCCCAAACCTGATTCGATTGGTAGCTGGCACTGGTAGCTGTCAGCTTCGACTTCTGGCGCACAGGGGGACTGGTGCAGAGTAGGACGTGCGCCGGATTCCGTGGCGTATCATGCATGAAATCATTCTGAGCATGCCCAGTAATTGGGTGCACACATATAACCTTATACAGACTTATGTGTATCTAGCAGGTGAGCCCACCTGCGCCTGGAGAGACAGAAGGGGGGGAGGGAAGGGGTGTTCTAATATTGGCTATGCACACAAAAGATGCATTTACAAACATGCGACACATACAGACCTGCCAAAACACGCATACACCCTTGTTAGGAGGTGTATCGTCCTGCTAGTGGCAAGGGGCAAAAAAAAAATCGCTGCTGCTGCTGATTTGGTGGATGCACCTCGAGATGTGTACGGCGTTTCTAAGAGCAATTTACTCCATGTTTTGTGACTTACTTTACGTAGCCTCTGAACTTTTTAACAACTGTTAAAGTCAAATAATTAAAACTGTGTTGTACAATGCGATCACAATTAAATACACACATTTGCGGTTTGATGCGACCGTACACTGTTGCGATCACATCTGATTTATTACTATTGTTGTTTCATTGTGTATAAAATCCAACTTTTTATAGCATTATACTGAGCACACTTATGTGCCTCTTTAATGGCAGGAGCCAGAGAGGAATTACCTGTGTAACCAGTATTTGGTGGGTGGCTGGGGGGTGAGCAGTTGGTCACATACACAGTTCAGTTACCACGGAGAAAGACACAAGCCTCAAGAACAAAGAATTGAAGAGCTGACCTATAGTAATCTGTTATTGGACTGTCCCTGACCTTTGACCTACAGGAAAGTGACCAGTGAAACTGTGACTGAAACTCCTGCTATACAATCGCCCACCCCCCACCGCATCCTCTTGTGCATAAATGACTCCGCTCTGCACTTTGCACAGCAGGATACAATGCCCAATGCCGGTACCAGCCGTGCTTGCGCACTATAATGGTGTTACTTTTTAACTTACTCTTATTTGCGAAATAAACGTTTTTGTGCTTTTGAACCACGACCTGATTGGACATCCACTTATTTACCTTTAATACAATGGGACTGATTCATCGAAGCATGTATTCCGAGCGCAACCCGCGTTCAGTATTACACGCACATTTTTAGGCTTTGTGTACTCACAAATTTAGCAATGAACAGATCTCAAAATACGTGCACTGTTGAATTCAAGTGTATGTCTGCTGTACTCTACCACACAAGACATTGCAGGATACTTCCAATCCCTATGTGGATTATAAATTCGCAGAGGAACGCACAGGAAAAAAATATACTGAATTAATGTCACCAGGTAATAATAAAGACATTAATGAAAAAACAGTTAAAAAAAAAGAAGTATTTTTGTTTTTTTTACATTTCCCAATGAAATACATTTATTAGAATGTTGTTAATGTCTACTGAGCATAAAATAAATTTTTACAATTGGTCGTGATTGCAAACACATATTATAGCATGCATATGAGACTGTCATCACTGGTAATCAGGACTTAGACTAACCCTGTAGCTGGAGCAAAAGGTACGACATAAAAGTAAGTAACTTTGACGTGGGTAGAGCTTGATGCGGATGTGGCTGTGTGCACGTGGGTTTGGCACGCTCCTATTGTATATTGGCTGCATTAAAATGCCCCTTCCCTGCCCAGTTCACTCCCCAAGATCGTAGGCTGTAAGTGTCCTTTGCGCTTGCAGGCACATGGAACAGGGCCTATTATATATATCTAGCTGTATATATATAGAGTGGTGGAAGAGGGGGGTATACAATCATATGCTCATACTGCCACCTCTCCTGTGGCCTTCTTTGTAACACTATCACATGTTGACCAAACCCCCAATACAATGTGACTGCCCCCTCTCTGGCAGCACCGCCTCTATGTGACGGCACACATCCTTTTCCCACTCCTCTACAGAGGGGGGCCCCAAAAATATGCTGTACCAGAGCCACATTTTTCTCTCGACGGCCCTGACTGTACCGTCTCCAGCTGATCTTCTGACCAGCAGCAACTGGGAATACCCTGATTAAAGCTCACCTGTTAGATATCACCACAGTAACATAGGTGTAGTGGGTTACTATAAAAGTTCTCTCTCTGCCCACAGTAATTTTAAAGCAAAGGGTAGGGAAAATACCCAGGGGTTCACATCTCTTCTACAATCAGAGTCTGGTGGACAGAGCCAAAGAATCTTTGAGGCCCTGATACGTTAAGGAAAGTAAAGCAAAAAAAATAACCTGGGCAAAATCATGTTACATTTTAAATGTGGGGACAGGTTTATAGATGAGAAAAAAATTGGTGTAAACATACAGCTAAAAACTATTCGTGTGCAGGATGAAAAAGCAACCAGTATTTAACTTATGTGCAAAATAATAAACTAATTTGCACCCCTTGCATTGTAACATGGTTTGTCAAGGAGAAAAATGTACTCCTTTTTTGCTTTACGTTCCTTAATCAGGCCCACAGAGTGCATATAATAGATTATATACCATAGATTACACACCATAGATTACATACCATAGATTACACACCATAGATTGCATATCATAGAGTACACGCCATAGATTACATACCATAGAGTACACACCATAGATTACATACCATAGAGTACACACCATAGATTACACACCATAGAGTACACACCATAGATTACATGCCATAGAGTACACACCATAGATTACATGCCATAGAGTACACACCATAGATTACATGCCATAGAGTACACACCATAGATTGCATGCCATAGAGTACACACCATAGATTGCATACCATAGAGTACACACCATAGATTACATGCCATAGAGTACACACCATAGAGTACACACCATAGATTACATACCATAGAGTACACACCATAGATTACATACCATAGATTACATACCATAGATTACACACCATAGATTGCATACCATAGAGTACACACCATAGATTACATACCATAGAGTACACATCATAGATTACATGCCATAGAGTACACATCATAGATTACATACCATAGAGTACACACCATAGATTACATGCCATAGAGTACACACCATAGATTACATGCCATAGAGTACACATCATAGATTACATACCATAGAGTACACACCATAGATTACATGCCATAGATTACACACCATAGATTGCATACCATAGAGTACACACCATAGATTACATGCCATAGAGTACACATCATAGATTACATGCCATAGAGTACACATCATAGATTACATACCATAGAGTACACACCATAGATTACATGCCATAGAGTACACACCATAGATTACATGCCATAGAGTACACATCATAGATTACATACCATAGAGTACACACCATAGATTACATGCCATAGAGTACACACCATAGATTACATACCATAGAGTACACACCATAGATTACATGCCATAGAGTACACACCATATATTACATACCATAGAGTACACACCATAGATTACATACCATAGAGTACACACCATAGATTACATACCATAGAGTACACACCATAGATTACATACCATAGAGTACACACCATAGATTACATACCATAGAGTACACACCATAGATTGCATACCATAGAGTACACACCATAGATTACATGCCATAGAGTACACACCATAGAGTACACACCATAGATTACATACCATAGAGTACACACCATAGATTACATACCATAGATTACATACCATAGATTACACACCATAGATTACATACCATAGAGTACACACCATAGATTGCATACCATAGAGTACACACCATAGATTGCATACCATAGAGTACACACCGTAGATTACATACCATAGAGTACACACCATAGATTACATGCCATACAGTAAACACCATAGATTGCATACCATAGAGTACACACCGTAGATTACATACCATAGAGTACACACCATAGATTACATGCCATATAGTAAACAAAATAGATTGCATACCATAGAGTACACACCGTAGATTACATACCATAGAGTTCATACCATTGACCATTTGTTTAAAGTTTTGGAAGTTAATAAATTCATCTCTCAAGGGGAGGTGGGCCCAGGATCAAAATTTGTCAGGGGCCCCATAATTATTTTGGGTGGCCCTGGGCACAGCACCTCTATGGGCGCACTGGCTATTACTATTGCTACTACAGTCATTCTTGTCACAAGCAAAAGTAATTGATTCTTCATGTTCTGGCTCAAGTTCAATTATATTCTGTAATCTAGTACCGGTGCCACCCCATTCTGTTCCCTCGCTATGTACACTTGACTTGGCATGTTGCCTGTATTAAAATATTTTAACAAGCTCATCTGTTTATTTTTAACAGACTACATAGATCAATCTAAAATCCTAGACCAAAAAAAAAAGAAATATATATGCTAGTGACTGACAACCTGGATGCGTGATGCAATTTAAATCAAAAATAGATAATTTTGCAGAATTTGGAAGTCCCTTACCTGGCTTGACACTAAAGATCATGTGGTATATGATTACTGTCAACACAAGTGTCCTTTTTCCCCAAAACACAATGTGCTTCTCCTTTAACAGCATTTGTACTCGAGAAGTTGTGAGTGTCTCTCTGCCAGCCAGTTACTGATTTACTGATATGTGTGAACTTATGGCCACTAGATTTGCAAAGAGGGTTACTTTATCTTCCTGTCCCCACCTGAAACCAGGAGGTTGGTTAGAGCCTCCATCACCAGGTTGGGGCTCCGACTAGCGCCAGAATTTGGCGGAGACCATGTTACTTTTCCTACTCTAACTGGCACCATTGTAGTGAGCTTGAGCCCCAGTACAAAGCTGCTGATTATGTGTTCTCCATGCTCCTTATTTCTCACCATATAACTTACAACAACCTCTGAGCCTCTGTTTTCTCAAGGTCTTATCATAGGAATATTAGGAGTTAGCTGGAACCACTTTCTCCCATTGCACATAAGAGGATGCATTTTCAATAAGTTTGAGTCGCAGTGCCCACTGATAGACAACAGCACTGAGCACTTCTTAAATAGAGGCTGTTAGATTAATAGCACTGTGATAAGCCATTGTTTACACTTAAACAGCTGACTTTATAAAGATCGATTCGTATTTGTAAAAATGTGTTGACAGAGAACTGATATCTCCAGAACACCGTAAAGTTAATGTGTGATGCTCAGATCAGCTTAGCACTTATCCCACCACTCTGGTCCAAGCCTTGTCTGAAAAATTCCCCCTATCCCACTCAAAAGTTATTGCTATATCTAAATTCCAGTATTCAAGAAACAATCACTCACCCATTGTTGTCCTATAACTTCTCATTTGTCTCCAAACATCTTCATCACCCAATAGATAGTTTGGTCTGGTTTTAATACATAATATGTCCATAGAGGTGCAGCCACACCACGTGTTGACCATATCCCCAACACGATGTGGCCACAAACTCTCTGGTGGCACCGCCGCTATGGTGGCGCACATCTCTTTTCCCACTCCTCTGCAGAGGGGGCTCCCAAAAATATGCTGTACCTCCAACTCCTTTTTGGAAACTCTTCATTCCAGCTTAAACCCACCCCACTCTCTGCTTCTGATAATGCCCCATTGTCATGGTATTTCTCCTGGTTTCTGTCACATATCTGATTGCTTTTAGAGGTTCTTTCAATGGAGCTTCATCCACTCCCCCTCACGCACACAGAGTACTCAAATTCTTAATACTTGACCCAATATGGTATTGCTATTTACACAAAATATTCCAAAACTCTTGTCCTATCGATGTCTCTGATCTTACATTCCTAGTTATCCTCTGTGCTCTTTTAATTACTTTCTAAACAAGATTTCTCCTGCTCAACTGTCATCTAATGCTCTGACATACCCACTTCAATCTCCTCAGTCTTCACAAAACTTATATTCCAAATTCCTAACTCGAGGTAAATGCATTGTTCTTATATAGTAGCAGTAGCTACCAAATTTAGATACAAATGATAATAATGTGCCCTCACTTTGATGTACATTAAAGGAGGAGGCATTAGATAAAAGCTAACTGTAAATAAATAAAGTTAAAGAAAATATATATAAAAATAGTACAAGGATTGTCCAATTTATTGCAGTTACCTATTTAGGTACGGCTCCCCCTTAGAGTAAACTTGTAGTTTCTCCTCTGGAACTTGGGAAAAGTTTTCAAAAATACATGAACCAGTGGTGATGCGTGTCCCAGGGTACACCCACCACAAGGATCCTTCAGTCTGAGATACCCACCAAAAGTGCCCAATTTAACTGTACCACATATATTGGCTCATTTAAATTTGGACATGGATCTTTTTTCTTTTTTCTTTGGGCAAGATAAGCTTTTCTCTGAGTCCATATATAGATTTTTGCATATTGCTGCATATCCCTACACCTGGATAGAGGAAATGGGGGGAGGAGCAATGTTCGTGGCAGATTAATAGGCAGCTGTCTAGTGCTACAAAAATATCACTCACTATAGGCCAGCCAAATCTTCCCCTGCATACATTGGCTGTGTGACTTGTGCGCTTAGGTAAGTTTCCAATGCCTTCCTAAATGTTATGGAACTGGAAGAGATGTTAACAACTCCACAGAAAGTACAGCTCTTGAGAAGCCCAAAAGACATTCTGTAGATAATTATACGTAACATGATGGGTGGTAGATAAGAAATCCTAGTTTTGTGTTGGACTAAGATAGTAACTATGGATTAGGTGACATATGCAGTGTGGAGTTGAAGTATCTAATCTTGCTCAACACAGGTACAGCGCATAATCTATATTTAAAAGCTCCTAAAAAAAGGCCTGGACATTGGGAGGAAGACAAGAGTCCAAGAAACAATGGGGGCAAAAAAAAGGGAGGCAAACAAAACATAAATTAGGGCAATCCAAGTGTGACATCCTCCAGACCATGGGGCCTATTTAAGATATTATCTGGTTTTTGCCCCGTTAAGTATCATCTGTCATCGCAACAATGACAAATGACCTTTTGGGGCAATTTAATATACAAGTCATGTCGGGACAGCGCATCAGAGAGGAGTCTGTCCCAGTGACAACTCTTTTCTAAGTAAGACTCTGGGTTCTGACCCAGAGGTGGCGGATGTACAGTTGCTATTCACGTTAAACAGCACAGGGGAGAGCCGCAATGCTACCGGAGAGGGATCTTTTGATGCGATGCTGTCCCCATAGACTTGAATGCCGTCAGCCATCGGGACAAGCTCCGAAAAGCTAAGCTTTTCAGAGCTTGATAAAACTGCCCAGACCATAATTCCCTTTGAGAATTATGTTGTCTGCAGTTTAATGCGGTCATTTTGCTTAATGCTGGAGACATCCCTGCATTAGGCAATTTTACTTAAAAATGCCTAAACTATGCGGGAAAAGCAGTGTCTGCATGGTTTAGGATGTCATAAATAGGCCCCATGTGAGAAAAAAAAAGAAGGATAAACCAGGGTGAGTAGACAAGAAGGTCAGACAACGGACAAGACAGACACGATATAAGGAGCAGACAAATGAGCAGAAAAACACAATAAACATTAGAACATACTTGCCAACTTTTCCTCGTTGGCTTCAGGGAGATCCCGGGGGAGATCCCGGGGGGTGGGGCTTTATGAATCCCATCATTTTGGCCCCACCCCCTAAACGATTGTTACAATTTTGGCCAATTACAGCAGGGGGCTAAGATGATGCGATATTTGCATCATTAAGCCCCGCCCCCTGCCACTTATCTATTGCGGGGGCGAGAACCGGGAGGTTGCCCTGCTCTCAGGAAGAGTTGGCAAGTATGCATTAGAAAGAAGCAGAAAACAATTAATAGAGGATAAGGGAGTTATGTTTTCATTTTTTGGTAGGTGTGTAGTATTGGGTTTTGGAGCCAGGTTAGTTAACGGGGCACTGACACAGTTTCTGCTTTGTTGCCCATTAACCAATAACTAGGACTTGGGTTATTGGCAGTTTTCCTGTGCTTATAATCATCTTTGCTACAGAGTGCACCATCCTGTTGAAGTGATTTAACTTCCTCCACCTCCTGAATCAGAAGCACTGGGTGCAGTATCTTAAACATAAAGTTTCTTAATGTACTTCCATATGAAGTATGTTCCTGTACTCTGCCATGTAAATATTGCACAATGCTGTGAGTACATAGCATGTTGAAATACAATAACGACACTAAATGTATAAAGAAATAAACGTCTTGCTTTCTGTGAAAATTAACCCCACATACCAGAGAAGGGATAGCCCCTTCCCTGTTACTTCTTCTTACTTCACAGCAATCTCTGGACCTGCCATTGTGGACTGGAAGTTAAGCAACGCAGGGGAGAGCAGCAATATCTGGACCTGCTATTGTGGACTGGAAGTGCATGGAGAATTTCAAATGGTTGTCCATAATAGCTGCATAGTACATGTGTTACCTGATTGGGTGTCAGTTGAACCTAACCAATTAAGTGAAGCCTTTACTCCACAGCTGTCTTCTACAGGAATTTGAATTACTTCCTCTTCGTTCAGTCTTTCAGAGCAACAGCCAGCGTTGGACTGGCCCGCTGGGGTATTCCCCGATGGGCCCTGACGCCTGATAGCTCCGTCCTCTTCGTTGGTGGGGCGGAGCAGAGTACTTTGTAAAAAAAAGTTTCAAAACGCTAAAAATACTTACCTGATTGCGGCATTGGCACCCCTTCTCTCTGCTCTGTTCGCACTGATTGTCGGACATAACATCATCACAAGCGACATATTCAGTGAAGAGCGGCGCAGAAAGGAGCCACAACAGGCAAGAAAGACGACAAGAAGAGAAGAAAAGAGAAGAAAGAAGCCAATAGGAAGATAAGTAAAGGAACGGAGACAAGGGGGAGCAAAAGCAGCATGGCACAGTGTGATGAAGGGGAGCCGAGTGAAGGGGAGCAAAAGCAGCATGGCACAGTGTGATGAACGGGGGCAAAAGCAGCATGGCACAATGTGATGAAGGGGTGCCAGGTGAAGGGCGGGCAAAAGCAGCATGGCACAGTGTGATGAAGGGGTGCCAGGTGAAGGACGGGCAAAAGCAGCATGGCACAGTGTGATGAAGTGGGGCAAAAGCAGCATGGCAGAGTGTGATGAAGGGGGGCAAAAGCAGCATGGCACAGTGTGATCAAGGGGAGCCAGATGAAGAGGGCAAAAGCAGCATGGAGGGCGCAGTGTGATCATAAGGGGGCACAGCGTGGTGATGATGAAGGGGCACAGTTTGATGAAGGAGAAGTGTCGGATGAAGGATGAGACGGCCCCCTCTATTTTATCTTTTATGTTTTTATTTTGGCCTAGGGGTGCCTTGAAAAAATTACTGAGACACTATGGGTGCCTCAAACTGAACACAATTTGGAGAGGGAGAGGGGTGGAGAGTTACATCCAAGAAATTTTTGCTGTTTAATGTATTTATTTGTATTACTCTCTTTAGCACAGTTTATTATATAATTTGTGCTGGAAGAAGCAAAGCATTATTGAATAAACAAATAGTTCTAATAGGGGGCGCAAATTTATTTTTTGCAAGAGGGCGCTAGACATGCAAACACCGGCCACGTACAGAAAGCCAAGACGCGGCTCTCTGCACCTGCGGTTACATTGTAGCTTTCAATGACGTTGGACGAGAAGATCCGCTCCTGGAGGAGGAGCTGCCATCCTGCCGCCCAGAAGAGCTGGAAGAAGGACTCAGGAGTCATTGCTGCTGACCAGCTTAGTACAGCAGCTGCGCTCTCACTGTAATAGAAAGGAGAGAGGCTGGAGAGCCGCTTCCAGTCAATAAAGACTGATACTCCATTGATTTAATTCAGTTTATATTACCTGTTTACAAGAATGGATTATTCTTGCATGTTAAATTGCATATGAAAGCATATAAACGAGTTTAATTTAATTAATGGCCTATTTACATTGGGAACACACAGCTATAGTCTGTATCAATAAGTAAAGTATATAATTATGAAGTGTGCATATTGATATTATACATTAAAGGGAGGTGTATGCCTAATCTCTTGGAATGTGTTAAAACCAGGGATGGTCAATCAAAATAAATAAATAAGGGTACCTCTGTTTTATATAAACAGCATGTCACTGTAAAATAATGACTTGCCAAGGGACAGTTTTAAATCCAAGAATGATGTTATTAACACTATGTGTTTAGAGACTTTTGACTTGATTCTTTTGAAGGACCTGGTCGAGAAAGTTATTTGTATCCTATCAGAATACAAGTATTATGTACTCTATACCAAGGGTTGGCCACACATGGCACGCAGAACAGATGACTCATGAGGTGAGTCGTACACACAGCTGCCTAATGAGGCATTATATTAATTGGGGGCACTTATTTGTGGCATAAAATTAATTGGGGACATTACTATGGTGTAATATGAACTGAGGACATTACTGTGGCATAATATATAAGGTGGGCGCTTAGCTGGCATAATGTGAATTGGGGACACTTATGTAAGTCATAATATGAACCGAGGGCACTTATGTGGCATAAAATGAATTGGGGGCACTACTGTGTGGCATAACACTTGACCATTACACCAATAGGGACTGTAATGACATTGTATTCAAGTACATATACTTTATTATGGAGTTGTTTTTGCAGCAATAACAGCTTCCACTATTCTTGGAAGGCTTTCCACAAGATGTTGGAGTGATTCTGTTGGAGTTTGTGCCCATTCATTCTGTAGAGCATTTATGAGGTCAGACACTGATGTTGGACGAGAAGGCCTGGCTCGCAATCTCCGTTCCAGTTCATCCCAAAGGTGTTCGATTGGGGTTGAGGTCAGGACTCTGTGCGGGCCAGTCAAGTTCTTCCACACCAAACTCATCAAACCATGTCTTTGTAGTTCTTGCTTTGTGCAATGAGTCACAGTCATGTTGGAATAGAAAAGGGCCTTCTCTAAACTGTTGCCAAAAAGTTTGAAGCACAGCATTCTCCAAAATTAATTAGTATGCTGAAGAATTACGATTGCCCTTCACTGGAGATGAGGGGCCTAGCCCAAACCCTGAAAAACAGCTCCATACCATTATCCCTCCTCCACCAAACTTTACCATTGGCATAATGCAATCAGGCAGGTAACATTCTCCTGGCATCCACCAAACCCAGACTCGCCCATCTGACTGCCAAACAGAGAAGTGTGATTCGTCATTCCACAGAACACATTTTCACTGCTCCACAGTCCAGTGTCAGTGTGTTTTACCATCCGACTCTTGCCATTGTCTTGGTGACATGAGGCTTGCATGCATCTGCCCGGCCATGGAAAACCATTCTATTAAACTTCCACCGCACAGTTTTTATGCTTACATTAATGCCAGTGGAAGTTCGAAACTCTTCAGCTATGAAATCAGCAGAGCATTGGTGACCTTTACGCACCATGAGCCTTAGCAGTTGTTGACCCCACTCTGTGATTTTACGTGGTCTTCCGCTTCGTGGCTGAGTTGCCGCTGTTCCTAAACATCTCCACTTTCTAATAATATCACTTACAGTTGACCGTTGAATATCCAGCAGGGATTAAATTTTACGAACCGTCTTTTTGCAAAGGTGGCATCCTATCAGAGTACCACGCTTGAAGTCACAGAGCTCTTCAGAACGTCCCATTTTGTATTCTCAAAATTAATTTCTCTTCTGTCCCCCAACTCCGATGCCTGGGCGTCACCCTTAACTTCTCCTTCTCTTTTATCCCCTATATTTAATCCCTTGCCCAATCCTGTCGCTTCCAACTATGGAATATCGCCCACATCCGGCCCTTCCTATCTCAGGATGCCACTAAAACCATCATTCATGCACTCACCATTTCCCGTCTTCACTACTCTAACCTTCTCCTCATCTACCTCCCCTGCTCTCACCTTGCCCCTCTCTGTTCTATATTTAACGTGGCTGCCAGACTCATCTTTCTTTCACGCCGCTCTTCTGCCTCCCCTCTCTGTCTTCCCTTACATTGGCTCCCCTTCCCCTACAGAATCCTTTTCAAACTCCTCACCCTCACCTACAAGTCTCTCTCACACTTCACTGCCTCATACATCTCCAACCTCCTCTCCATTCAAGCTCCCTCCCGCTCACTGTGCTTGGCCAAAGACCATCGCCAATCCTCTACCATGATTACTTCTTCACATTCCCGAATCCAAGATTTTTCCCGAGCTGCCCTCCTCTACTGGAATGACCTCCCATGTTCCATCCGACTGTCTCCTAATCTGTGCTCCTTCAAACAGGCACTCAAAACTCCCCTTCCTTAAAGCCTACCAGCCATTCACCTAACCCTCTCACCCTCTCGTTCTTTTCATCTCTCTCTTCCCTGTCCCTTCTCGCTCCTCCAGCGCTTGATCCCTACTGACACCATTTGTGCCTGCTGTTTGTTTGCCTTCCTCTAAGGATGTAAGCTCTTACGAGCAGGGCCCTCTTCCCTCCTGTCTCCATACCTATTCTTCTGCTCCAGCCTCATTATAATTGCTCTGCCTGGAGCCCCGGGAGTCTTGGTAATACTCATTTATTGTTCTGTTCTGTTTTACCCTGTATGGTCTACTGTCTTATACTGTGTACGGTGCTGCAGACATCTTGTGGTGCCTTATAAATAAACTGTACCTCCCAGAGGGAGGTATCTTTCTGATCGTGCATCCGGATACCTCCCTCTGGCCCGACATTGTGATATATGTTTTGCACTAACCCTATTTTTCCCACACAGGCGAGGCACAGTTGTCGGTAAGAGAGCATTGCAGTCAGCAGTCAGATAACATATGGTGCTGGTAAGGATTGGTCACGAGTCCCTGCCCCCCTCGAAGTCACCAAACTCTTGGTCCTCCTGTGAGGAGGACACCTTGGCTGCCGATAGGGAGCATGTCAATGTCGAATTCAGAGGGGGCGAAGTTTTTCCGTTGACAGAAGTTAGCACCGGCCAACAGATAAGGTTATCCTGCGTTGGTGGTACAAGGGTCTGAACTTTCCACCATTATTGGTTTTGCAAAAGATTTGGCTGACTGCCCTGCACTAGCCGCCACCGCTTTTAAACTACATTTTAAAATTCAATAAACTGTGTCCTTCTTCCAAATCATAATTTGCTGCTGCATGTTTTTATTTGGTAAATCATAAGACATGAAGATGCTAGGTCTTGAACGAGGTTGGGTGCATGAAAAGAAGAATCAATGCTATGCATTTTTTTAAAAAAAGCCTTACTAGAAAACATTATACGCATTTGATCTCTAGTTATTTTACATGATACATGTGAAATTGGCCTTATTTTCAATATCCACTTTTTCATTATGGCCCACACTATGTTGCTATACGTTTTAATCCATGGACTGACCACATCCCCTTTAATGAATGGCCACACACCCCTCACAGTTGGCTACATCCCAGTGGGCACATTTCTTTAATCACAGCAGTATGTTTCATAAATAACAGAGCTATTGCGAGACTGTGTGACACTGTTAAAAGGACAGTAAACAAACAGTACCTGTCACAAGAGTTAAGGGATATTTTTACTCATCTATTACAGAAGAAGATTGCATAACTGGATTTGTGGGAGGTGGGGTGCCCTATGCCCCACTCTCTTGGGGGGAGGGGGGCAGAAGCCTGCCACCCACTGCTGGACAAAGTTACACTGTAGGCAGACCTACAATGCAGTGCTCAGAGAGGAAGTATATTCAAATCCTGTCTGAGCAACAATGAGGGCTGAGGTAAATAAGAGAGCAATGAGAGAGACAAGAAGGGTGCAGCATGGAGAACAACATGGTGGAGGCAGCAAGGAGACAGAGATGGAGGGGGAAGCAAGGAGAGAGACATGGAGGCGGCAATAATGATAGAGTCATGAAGGTGGCAGCAATGATAGAGACATGGTGGGGGCAGCAATGATAGATACATCAAGGGGGCAGCAAGGATAGAGACATGGAGGGGGCAGCAATGATAGATACGTAGAGGGGGCAGCAAGGATAGAGACACAGAGGATCAGCAATGATAGAGACCTGGTGGGGGCAGCAATGATAGATACATAGAGGGGTAGCAAGGATAGAGACACAGAGGATGAGCAATGATAGAGACATGGAGGAGGCAGCAATGAGAGAAACATGGAGGGGGTACTCATTGCTCCTAGAGCTCCAGACCAGATTTTCTCAACCTTCTTTTAACATATACCCCATGTGATGATGAATGTTTATCAAATCCTCCCTAAAGTTTCTAAATACTAAATGCATTTCAATGTTTTAAAAATACCCCATCTGACTAGTCTTCCATATGTTACTTTATTTTATGCTGATAATTGTTTGAGTTATGTTTAACAGAATTAAGTTTCCCTTGAATCCTACCCTTGGGGTACATATAACACAGGTTGAGAACCTAGGTTCTACACCAATAAGGAAAGCGTCTAGAGAGCTGGACAGTCCAGCTAAAGATCTGTGTAGAACTTGCCTGGAAAATAAACCTCTACATTCCATTTGTAACTAGGAAACCCCCTGACTGGTGGAATGTTCTCTTTAATCCTCACCTGCAAACATTGTGCTTTTCTAGTTGATCTCCTGTACCTGACAATTGTCAATTTGTGGGAGTATGGTTTATGCTCCGGGCTCGTCTTCGGGCTCAAAAGTTTCCATCAACATCATTTGGAGAAGTAGCAGAGTGTCATGGCTGGTGCTACTGTCATGTTTGTAAAATTTGATTTATCAGTTGATGGATTTGCCCTTTACCTTTATCTGTCTTCTATCACTATGAAAACTGGATTTTAAAGCTAGACTTAGGAGTGGTTTGCATTCCTGCTATGACAAAGATCTTAATTCAAGGCTTAGCAAATTGCTGCATAGCTCCAGTTGTCCCCACCTCCCGTCATCCCATAATTCTGCCTTCACAATCTTACTGAAAAGGGCAATTTTTATTGTCAAGCATTCACTGACTTGGCAAACCTTGAAAAGGTAAGCTTGTTTATTATTTCCAAAGAGCTACGCCCTTTCTGTTACCTTTGTTTTTCAGATGGTTAAAAGGGCAAAGGCTATCTGTGCTGCATCTGTATATTTCCTTCAGCATGATCATCCAAAAAGAGGAGTCCTTGTAAAACAAGGGGTTAATCTTACAGCACAGCTAAGCACAGCAGCAAGTGAGGTCTACCCTTGCGCCTCTTCGCCAGACTATGCGTCACAGTGCAGTGCTTTGAAAACCAATAGGGTGGATTATGCGGCGGTACACCAGAGATCTCTGGATGATGGTTGGTTCAGGGATTGACGTAGGCATATGAATGACAATGCAAATGGGCAGCAGTACAGTGGAAAAAAATATAAAAATGGGCAAACTTGAAGTCGATCCTCATATTCTAACTACTCTACACAAAAGGACTTGTTTTGCTTTGGAGTCACCGTGGATGGGGTGTTTACCACTACTTTCACTGGTGTGCCATTTGCACATCCTAAGAGGTGCCTGGCCTGTAGTACAGTTTTTGAATAGCCTCCAGCAAACCTGCCCCCACCAACTAATTAATTTATCTCTGATACAACAGGTCAGGCTGTTTAGCATTCTAATTGACCTGGATAGTATGCTAAACAGCCCAGCCAGCATCAAAGCCCCTGCCATCCTTCTAATCCTTGTCAGCACTCTACACCAGTCAGAAATACTGATATAGAGCAAGGGGCTAGCATGAGAGGCATACACCACTACTCAGTGTATAACTAGCTATTCTCTTCTGGACGAACCACGGTTATTACTGAAATATTAATCAGCAAGAGTAAAATAATGGTTCTCATTGCACTCTTGGGATTGTTTTTCTAAAATATTTGCATACAGTTGTGTAACATAATTATTAAATATAGATCTTATGATCAGGAAGTAAAATTGTTCTTCTACCGACGCTGTGATTTTTCATATGTACATACCTATTTACACACATACATACTTCTATAAACAGGTAGGTATTTTTTGCCTGAAGTGTCAGTGGCTATTTTTGCAAATTGCAGATATCCTTCCGAGTCTAGAATTTTCACCGCTAACACTCAGGTTGATATTCCTACCACAGTTGCTCAAGGTCATTAATATTTCTGTTGTATAAACTGATTAGTTACGATGTAGCAAGTGTAAAAGTGCTGCAAATACTGTGTTTCTCACAGTCTATGTGAAGTTGAAGAAGACAGCTCCATCAAGAATAAACCCCACCACTCCAAAAGCATAACTGCTAAACCACCTGTACCCAGATAGTCTTCTCTGCTGTATATATTGTGCAGAATGGTATAATGCATGATATGGAACAAATCGTGTGTAGGTGTGTAAAAATGAACACATACTGGTTAGAAATGTTCAAACATCAAGATCTGCAACATTATTTAATTAAAATAAATATATTACAAACACATGAAAATATTCAAAATGAACAGGTACTAGTTGTGATCCCATCCATCTCTGCTGTACCCCCCACCTCCGCTATCTAGCCATATTTCTGGCTAAAACACCCATTTTGGCCTGAGATAGGCTTTTTCATCATTTAATAAATAGAGTCATGGAGAGTGGCTTGGTCTAGATGTCTGTATTTCTTACTGTTATCTTTTGCATTTCATTATATGACATTTTGTTGTGTATTTACAACTGAAGTACTGCCTGATATGATCCCTTGTCCTCTGGCCTTTTCTCCATAATCTTCATAGGTTTGGATTCATTATTTGAGAGTTATCTGTCTGCATATGCCAGATGGCAGACAAAGCAATCATTTGGTATATAGCTCCTATAGTTAGTATACATTTCATCAACCAAATGTTCATTCTATGGCCAATCTGGTAGAGGCATGTGCTGAACTGAGCCATGTGCTGAACTAAATGCCGATTGATGCACTGAAACACTAGTCAGAGCACAGAGGGTAAGCGCTGTCTCCTGCACCGTTATCCAACCCATTGTATGATTACATTGTCTCACAAATATACTAACAATATCTATATTGTGCATCTTTTCGAAGCATTACTCAATGGGATACATTTAGAGTTAGGATCAAATTCGGTAAGGGGTGCTACCTTTGCACCTGACTATACCATATTGTGCTGAAGGGGGCATTTGATTTTAATTTCTTGATTTTAGTTTAGGAGGGGTTTACCTAAATAGGGGATGACTATGTATAACATATTTATGAAAAATAGATCTTATGATAAGAAAGTAAAACCAAATGTTTTAAAAATGCTTTCTTTTTTGTTATATGTCATTTATGCTGCTTGTGTATCCACAAAGTATTATTTTGCCTGAAGTGATTGTGGCTATTTTTAGAACTGAAGAAATTGCAAAAATTCCATTCCCTTTGCTTTCAAATCTTCTGCCAATACTGTCCTTTTATGTATATGTCTGTTTATTGTACTGTGTGATCCTAGCTGGCCCTGGATGCCAGGGTATGTTGGCACTTGTAGCTCTCAACTCAACTGCGGGGGGTGCAACACTTTTCATCTTCTGGAGTAGGTGAGTGGATCAGATTCTCTTGTTGAATGCGGGCTAGAAGCACTAGAGATTTTGTTTTAGAGGAAAGGATATTTAAATGAGCACTTCCACTATACCATCCACCTCTACTATATCGTCATCCACTGCTATACCATCCTGCTCCACTATACCATTCTACTCCACAATACCATCATTCTCTGCTATACCATCCACCTCCACTATATCATCACTCTCTGCTATACCACCCACCTCTGGTATATTATCATTCACTGCTATATCATCCTACTCCGCTATACCATTCTACTCCACCATAACATCATCCTCCTCTATACTATTCACTTCCCCTATATCATCATCCTCTGCTATACCATCCACTTGCACTATATTGTCATCCTCTGCTATATCATTCCACTCCACCATACTATAATCCTCTGCTATACCATTCACCTCAACTATATCGTCATCCTCTGCTATACCATCCTACTCCGTTATACCATTCTACTCCACCATACCATCATCCTCTGCTATACCATCCACCTTTGCTATATCATCATCCTCTGTTATACCATCTAACTCTTCTATATCATTATCCTCTGCTATACCATGAACCTCTGCTATATCATCATTCTCTGCTTACCACCTACCTCTTCTATATTGTCTTCCTCTACTAAACCATACTACTTTGTTATACCATTCTACTCCACCATACCATCATCCTCTGCTATACCACCCACCTCTGCTATATCATCATCCTCTGTTATACCACCATCCTTTGCTATATCATCCACCTCCATCACACCATCATTCTCTGCTATACCATCATCCTCTGCTATACCTACTCCAATATATCGGCATGATCTGTTATACCATCATCCTCCACTATACCATCCACCTCTGCATGAGCACACACCTCTGTTATACTATTCACCTCTGCTATTCTATCCACCTCTGCTAGGATGACATGTAATCAGATTCAGGTTAAAAAGATTGGGGGAGATCTTCATGAGAACTAAATAAACCTACATGATGTTTGTAATCACCATCAGTTATGTACAATGGCAGAGATATGTCTATGTTTTATTTTTTGTTTTCAGAATAAACTACAAGCTAGTATTGATTTCCTTTGGTGTAGTTCTAATAAAATGTACTTACATATATTTTTACTTTGTATACATTATTTAGAACATATGATAAGACATGGGGCCTGATTCATTAAAGATCTTAAATGAAGAGGTATCTTATTTCAGTCTCCTGGACAAAACCATGTTACAATGCAAGGGGTGCAAACTAGTTTTCTGTTTTGCACATAAGTTAAATAATGACTCTTTTTTCATGAAGCACACAAATACTTGATAGCTTATTTGTACACTGAAATGTAAAGTTGATATTTGTGTGCTACATGAAAAAACAGTCAGAATTTAACTCATGTGCAAAACAGAAAACTAGTTTGCACCCCTTGTAATGTAACATGGTTTTGTCCAGGATACTGAAATAAGATACCTCTTCATTTAAGATCCTTAACGGATCAGGTCCAGGGTGTGCACTCTGGTCCCCAAAAGCTGTGACATTAAATGATCTGTAATGTTGCAATGTAAATGCGTATTGTCATTTCCACTGATGTGTTGTGTAGCTGACCATACACTCCCATTATAAGTAACGTTACACCGTAGAAAGTCAAAAGTAATATAGGTTTATGTTCTCATCACATACACATGTCTGCTATCAGCTTTCCAGACCTAGTATATAAACTTTATACCTGCAGGATAGCACCATCGATTGGCATCTTTTCACAAAGCAGAAGTAATGCAAATCTTACAGAATACACTCATAATCCATCATAGCAGAGGTCTGTGTTCTCAAAGTTGTGTGTAACAATGTATCGGGCGTATTGTGACTGGATCACTTATAAATAACTTATTGTATAAATTTATTCAAATTAGGGGAAGAGTGCACTGATTTATATCATTGCAAATGTACTGATTTTTGATACTACTGTGTTGTATTTCTAATGTACTGATTCCTTATGCAATAGGCATGTGTGTTAAAGAAATGTGTTTTTGCAACTGTCTGAAGAAAAGATCCCATGTTAATCTCATGTTAATTAGACCTTTTAATCTCAGTAGCCAACCTTTATCCTGCTTTGTTAAAAAGATAAACAAACTACATGAATAATGCTAAGAGCAAGTTTTAGGAAATCACAGATTCATATGAATTTTGTTAACTTCACGTCTACAGAAATATCACACCCTGATGTTAAATTATCTGATGTGATATCAAACATTACGGCCTGGACGGAGCAGGTGGCTGGGCTGCAACCTGACAACATACGTGTCACAATCTGTATAAAAGGAGCTCTGTTTTACCATGTAATATATCATTTCCATTTGTACACTTCTGGATGATCAGCAGTACCACAAACTGGTGTGTAGAAGTCCTTGTCAGGACTCTTAAGTAATAAACTATTACATATAGGGTGCAGCAAGGAGAGAGACTGGGTGGAGGCAGCAATGAGAGAAACGTGGAGGGGGCAGTAATAAGAGAGACATGGAGGGTGCAGCAAGGAGACAGACCCTCCATATCTCTAGTTGTCCCCACCTTCCATCATCCCATAATTCTGCCTTCACAATCTTTCTGAAAAGGGCAATTTTTATTGTCAAACATTCAAAAGCTTGGCAAACCTTGAAAAAGTAAGCTTGTTTATTAATTCCAAAGAGCTACGCCCTTTCTGTTACCTTTGTTTTTCAGACGGTTAAAAGGGTAAAGGCTATCTGTGCTTCATCTGTATATTTCCTTCAGCATGATCATCCAAAAAGAGGAGTCCCTGTAAAACAAGGGGTTAATCTTACAGCACAGCTGAGCACAGCAGCAATTGAGGTCTACCCTTGCACCTCTTTGCCAGGCTATGCATCATAGTACACTGCTTTGAAAAGCAATAGGGTGGATTATGCGGCGGTACATCAGAGATCTCTGGATGATGGTTGGTTCAGGGATTGATGTAGGCATATGAATGACAATGCAAATGGGAAGCAGTACCATGGAAAAAATTATAAAAATGGGCAAACTTGAAGTCGATCCATATTTTTCTCATTACACGACAAAAAATGACTTGTTTTGCTTTAGAGTCACCATGGATGGGGTGTTTACTATTATTTTCACTGGTGTGCCATTTGCACATGCTAAGAGGTGCCTGGCCTGTAGTACAGTTTTTAAATAGCCTGCAGCAAACCTGCCCCCCCCCCCCACCAACTAATGCATTTATCTCTGATACAGCAGGTCAGGCTGTTTAGCATTCTTATTGACCTGGATAGCATGCTAAACAGCCCAGCCATCCCTCTGATCCTTGTCACCACTCTACACTGGTCAGAAATGTATATATAGAGCAGGGGGCTAGCATGGGAGACATACAGCACTACTCAGTGTGTAACTAGCTATTCTCTTCTGGATGAACCACGGTTATTACTGAAATATTAATCAGTAAGAGTAAAATAATGGTTCTCATTGCACTCCCAGGATTTTTTTCTAAAATATTTGCATACAATTGTGAAACATTTTTATAAAATATAGATCTTATGATCAGGAAGTAAAATTGTACTTCTACAGATGCTGTGATTTTTCATATGTACATACCTATTTACACACATACAGCTTCTATAAACAGGTAGGTATTTTTTGCCTGAAGTGTCAGTGGCAATTTTTGCAAATTACAGAAATCCCCCCGAGTCTAGAATGTTCACCGCTGACACTCAGGTTGATATTCCTACCACAGTTGCTCAAGGTCATTAATATTTCTATTGTATAAACAGACTATTTACAATGTAGCAGGTGTAAAAGTGCTGCAAATACTGTGTTTCTCACAGTCTATGTGAAGTTGAAGAAGACAGCCCCATCAAGAATAAACCCCACTACTCCAAAAGCATAAATGCTAAACCAGCTGTACCCAGATCTGCAACATTAATTAATAAAATAAAATATATTATAAACACATGAAAATATTCAAAATGAACAGGTACCAGTTGTGATCCCATCCATCTCTGCTGTACCCCCCACCTCCGCTATTTAGCCATATTTCTGGCTAAACCACCCATTTTGGCCTGAGGTAGGGCTTTTCATCATTTAATAATTAGAGTCATGGAGAGTGGCTTGGCCTAGATGTCTGTACCTCTTACTTTGACACAGGTTGAAAACTGCACCCTAAAGATGTATTTGCTATAAGCTGGTAATCAGACTTGTTGATCTTTTGCATTTCATTATATGACATTTTATTGTGTATTTACAACTGAAGTACTGCTGGATATGATGCCTTGTCCTCTGGCATTTTCTCTATTATCGTCATAGGTTCGGATTCATTATCTGAGAGTTATCTGTCTGCATATGCCAGATGGCAGACAAAGTAATCATTTGGTACATAGCTCCTGTAGTCAGTATACATTTCATAAACCAAATGTTCATTCTATGACCAATCTGGTAGAGGCATGTGCTGAACTGAATACCGATTGTTGCACTGAAACACTAGTCAGAGCACAGAGGGTAAGCGCTGTCTCCTGCACCGACATCCAACCCATTGTATAATTACATTGTCTCACAATTATACTAACAATATCTATAATGTGCATCTTTTCAAAGCATTACTCAATGGGATACATTTACAGTCAGCATCAAATTCGGTAAGGGGTGCTACCTTTGCACCTGACTATACCATATTGCGCTGAAGGGGGCATTTGATTTTAATTTCTTGATTTTAGTTTAGGAGGGGTTTACCTACATAGGGGATGACTATGTATAACATATTTATGAAAAATAGATCTTATGACAAGAAAGTAAAACCAAATGTTTTAAAAATGCTTTCTTTTTTGTTATATGTCATTTATGCTGCTTGCGTATCCGCAAAGTATTATTTTGCCTGAAGTAATTGTGGCTATTTTTAGAACTGAAGAAATTGCAAAAATTCCATTCCCTTTGCTTTCAAATCTTCTGCCAATACTGTCCTTTTATGTATATGTCTGTTTATTGTACTGTATGATCCTAGCTGGCCCTGGATGCCAGGGTATGTTGGCACTTGTAGCTCTCAACTCAACTGCGGGGGTGCAACACTTTTCATCTTCTGGAGTAGGTGAGTGGATCAGATTCTCTTGTTGAATGCGGGCTAGAAGCACTAGAGATTTTGTTTTAGAGGAAAGGATATTTAAATGAGCACTTCCACTATACCATCCACCTCTACTATATCGTCATCCTCTGCTATACCATCCTGCTCCACTATACCATTCTACTCCACAATACCATCATCCTCTGCTATACCATCCACCTCCACTATATCATCACTCTCTGCTATACCACCCACCTCTGGTATATTATCATTCACTGCTATATCATCCTACTCTGCTATACCATTCTACTCCACCATAACATCATCCTCCTCTATACTATTCACTTCCCCTATATCATCATCCTCTGCTATACCATCCACTTGCACTATATTGTCATCCTCTGCTATATCATTCCACTCCACCATACTATAATCCTCTGCTATACCATTCACCTCAACTATATCGTCATCCTCTGCTATACCATCCTACTCCGTTATACCATTCTACTCCACCATACCATCATCCTCTGCTATACCACCCACCTCTGCTATATCATCATCCTCTGTTATACCATCCAACTCTTCTATATCATTACCCTCTGCTATACCACGAACCTCTGCTATATCATCATTCTCTGCTTACCACCTACCTCTTCTATATTGTCTTCCTCTACTAAACCATACTACTTTGTTATACCATTCTACTCCACCATACCATCATCCTCTGCTATACCACCCACCTCTGCTATATCATCACCCTCTGTTATACCACCATCCTTTGCTATATCATCCACCTCCATCACACCATCATTCTCTGCTATACCATCACCCTCTGCTATACCTACTCTGATATATCGTCATGATCTGTTATATCATTATCCTCCACTATACCATCCACCTCTGCATGAGCACACACCTCTGCTATACTATTCACCTCTGCTATTCTATCCACCTCTGCTAGGATGACATGTAATCAGATTCAGGTTAAAAAGATTGGGGGAGATCTTCATGAGAACTAAATAAACCTACATGATGTTTGTAATCGCCATCAGTTATGTACAATGGCAGAGATATGTCTATGTTTTATTTTTTGTTTTCAGAATAAATTACAAGCTAGTATTGATTTCCTTTGGTGTAGTTCTAATAAAATGTACTTACATATATTTTTACTTTGTATACATTATTTAGAACATATAATAAGATAGGGTGTACACTCTGGTCCCCAACAGCTGTGACATTAAATGATCTGTAATGTTGCAATGGGGAAAATGTAAATGCATATTGTCATTTACACTGATGTGTTTTGTAACTGCCCATACACTCTCATTATAAGTAACATTACACTGTAGAAAGTCAAAAGTAATATAGCTTTAGACTCTAAACACATACACAACTATCAGCTTTCCAGACACAGTATATAAACTTTATATCTGCAGATTAGCAGGTATAAAGTTTATATACAGGTAACAGAAGTAATGCAAATCTTACAGAATACACTCATAATCCATCGTAGCACAGGGCTGTGTTCTCAGAGTTGTGTGTAACAATGTATTGGGCGCATTGTGACTGGATGACTTATAAATAACTTGTTGTACAAATTTATTTAAATTAGGGGCAGAGTGCACTGATCTATATCGTTGCAAATGTACTGATTTTTGATACTGTGTTGTATTTCTAATGTACTGATTCCTTATGCAATAGGCATGTGTGTGAAGGAAATGTGTTTTTGCAACTGTCTGAAGAAAAGATCCCATGTTAATCTCATGTTAATAAGACCTTTTAATCTCAGTAGCCAACTTTATCCTGCTTTGTTAAAAAGATAAACAAACTGCATGAATAATTCTAAGAGCAAGTTTTAGGAAATCACAGATTTATGTGAATTTTGTTAAATTGCATTAACTCCACGTCTAGAGAAATATCACATCCTGATGTTAAATTATCTGATGTGATATCAGACATTACGGCCTGGTTGGAGCAGGTGGCTGGGCTGCAACCTGACAACATAAGTGTCAGAATCTGTATAAAAGGAGCTCTGTTTTACCATGTAAGGTATCATTTCCATTTGTACACTTCTGTATGATCAGCAGTACCACAAACTGGTGTGTAATAGTCCTTGTCAGGACTCTTAATTAATAAACTATCACATAAAGGGTGCAGCAAGGAGAAAGACATGGTGGAGGCAGCAATGAGAGAGACATAGAGGGGGCAGTAATAAGAGAGAGATGGAGGGTGCAGCAAGGAGACAGACCCTCCATAGCTCCAGTTGTCCCCACCTCCCGTCATCCCATAATTCTGCCTTCACAATCTTTCTGAAAAGGGCAATTTTTATTGTCAAACATTCAATTGCTTGGCAAACCTTGAAAAGGTAAGCTTGTTTATTATTTCCAAAGAGCTACGCCCTTTCTGTTACCTTTGTTTTTCAGATGGTTAAAAGGGTAAAGGCTATCTGTGCTGTATATTTCCTTCAGCATGATCATCCAAAAAGAGGAGTTCTTGTAAAACAAGGGGTTAATCTTACAGCACAGCTGAGCACAGCAGCAATTGAGGTCTACCCTTGCACCTCTTCTCCTAGGCTATGCGTCAAAGGGCAGTGCTTTGAAAACCAATAGGGTGGATTATGCGGCGGTACACCAGAGATCTCTGGATGATGGTTGGTTCAGGGATTGCTGTAGGCATATGAATGACAATGCAAATGTGCAGCAGTACAGTGGAAAAAATTATAAAAATGGGCAAACTTGAAGTCGATCCATGTTTTTCTCACTACACTACACAAAAGGACTTGTTTTGCTTTGGAGTCACCATGGATGGGGTGTTTACCACTATTTTCACTGGTGTGCCATTTGCGCATCGTAAGAGATGCCTGGCCTGTAGTACAGTTGTTGAATAGCCTGCAGCAAACTTGCCCCCCAACTAATGCATTTATCTCTGATTCAGCAAGTCAGGTTGTTTAGCATTCAAATTGAGCTGGATAGTATGCTAAACAGCCCAGCCCCTGCCATCCCTCTAATCCTTGTCAGCACTCTACACCAGTCAGAAACAGGGCCATCTTTTCCATTGGGCACGATGGGCAGGTGCCCGGGGGCCCCACGGGCAAGGGGGCCCCATAAGCAGAGCTCTTAATTAGAATAAATAATCCTGCAAAAGAAAAAACCTGCATAAAAAACCTTCAAGGGTCTCTGAAAAAGTACATCTATCTATCTCTATCTCTGTATATCCATATCTGTATCTCTATCTATCTCTATATATATATATATATATATATATATATATATATATATATATAGGGGCCCCGGTGCTCTGCTTTGCCCGGGGGCCCATAATGTTGTTAAGATGGCCCTGGTCAGAAATGCTGATATAGAGCAGGGGGCTAACATGGGAGGCATACGCCACTACTCAGTGTGTAACTAGCTATTCTCTTCTGGATGAACCACGGTTATTATTGAAATATTAATCAGCAAGAGTAAAAAAATGGTTCTCATTGCATTCCCAGTATTGTTTTTCTAATATATTTGCATACAGTTGTGTAACATATTTATAAAATATAGATCTTATGATCTGGAAGTAAAGTTGTACCTCTACAGATGCTGTGATTTTTCCTATGTACATACCTACTTACACACATACAGCTTCTATAAACAGGTAGGTATTTTTTGCCTGAAGTGTCAGTGGCTATTTTTGCAAATTGCAGATATCCCCCCGAGTCTAAAATGTTCACCGCTGACACTCAGGTTGATATTCCTACCACAGTTGCTGAAGGTCATTAATATTTCTGTTGCATAAACAGATTATTTGCGATGGAGCAAGTGTAAAAGTGCTGCAAATACTGTGTTTCTCACAGTCTATGTGAAGTTGAAGAAGACAGCTCCATCAAGAATAAACCTCACTACTCCAAAAGCATAACTGCTAAACCAGCTGTACACAGATATCCTTCTCTGCTGTATATATTATGCAGAATGGTATAATGAGGGACATTCTGCATGATATGGAACAAATCGTGTATAGGTGTGAAACAATGTACGCATACTGGTTAGAAATGTTCAAACATCAAGATCTACAACATAATTTAATTAAAATAAAATATATTACAAACACGTGAAAATATTCAAAATGAACAGGTACTAGTTGTGATCCCATCCCTCTCTGCTGTACCCCCCACCTCCGCTATTTAGCCATATTTCTGGCTAAACCACCCATTTTGGCCTGAGGTAGGGCTTTTCATCATTTAATAAATAGAGTCATGGAGAGTGGCTTGGCCTAGATGTATGTAGCTCTTACTTTGACGCAGGTTGAAAACTGCACCCTAAAGATGTATTTGCTATAAACTGGTAATCAGACTTGTAGATCTTTTGCATTTCATTATATGACATTTTATTGTGTATTTACAACTGAAGTACTGCCGGATATGATCCCTTGTCCTCTGGCCTTTTCTCCATAATCTTCATAGGTTTGGATTCATTATTTGAGAGTTATCTGTCTGCATATGCCAAATGGCAGACAAAGCAATCATTTGGTACATAGCTCCTATAGTCAGTATACATTTCATAAACCAAATGTTCATTCTATGACCAATCTGGTAGAGGCATGTGCTCAACTGAATGCAGATTGTTGCACTAAAACACTAGTCAGAGCACAGAGGGTAAGCGCTGTCTCCTGCACCGATGTCCAACCCATTTTGTAAAATGACCTCTCTGTGATTACATTGTCTCACAATATACTAGCATTATCTATAATGTGCATCTTTACGAAGCATTATTCAATAAGATACATTTAGAGCTAGGATTAAATTCAGTAAGGGGTGCTACCTTTACACCTGACTATACCATATTGGGCTGAAGGGGGCATTAGATTTTAATTTCTTTTAGTTTTAGATTTTAGATTTTAGTTTAGAAGGGGTTTGCCTACATAGGGGATGACTATGTATAACATATTTACGAAAAATAGATCTTATGATAAGGAAGTAAAACCAAATATTTTAAAAATGCTTTGCTTTTAGTCATATGGCATCTATGTTGCTTGTGTAATCAGTAAAGTTTTATTTTGCCTGAAGTGATTGTGGCTATTTTTGAGAATTGAAGAAATTGCAAAAATTCCATTCCCTTTGATTTCAAAGCTTCTGCCAATACTGTCCTTTTATGTATATGTCTGTTTATTGTACTATATGGGCTCTAGCTGGCCCTTGATTTCAGGGTATGTTGGCACCTGTAGCTCTCATCTCAACTGCGGGTGTGCAACACTTTTCATCTTTAGGAGTGGGTGAGTGGATCATAATTTCTTGTTGAATGTCGGCTAGAAGCACTAGAGATTTTGTTTTAGAGGAAAAGATATTTAAATGAGCACTTCACTATACCATCCACCTCTGCTATATCGTCATCCTCTGCTATACCATTCTGCTCTGCTATACCATTCTACTCCACCATACCATTATCCTCTACTATATCATCCACCTCCACTATCTCGTCACATCTACTATACCACCCACCAATGCTATATCATCATCCTTTGCTATACCAACCTACTCCACTGTACCATTCTATTCCACCATACCATCATAATCTGCTTTACCATCCACCTGCACTATATCGTCATCATCTGCTATACCATCCTACTCCGTTATACCATTCTACTCATAATTCTTCATAGCAGAGGTCTGTGTGCTCAGATCTGTGTGTAACAATGTATCAGGCGTATTGTGACTGGATCACTTATAAATAACTTATTGTATAAATTTATTCAAATTAGGGGTAGAGTACACTGATTTATATCATTGCAAATGTACTGATACTGTGTTGTATTTCTAATGTACTGATTCCTTATGCAATAGGCATGTGTATGAAAGAAATGTGTTTTTGCAACTGTCTGAAGAAAAATCCTATGTTAATCTCATGTTAATTAGACCTTTTAATCTCAGTAGCCAACCTTTATCCTGCTTTGTTAAAAAGATAAACAAACTACATGATTAATGCTAAGAGCAAGTTTTAGGAAATCCCAGATTTATGAGAATTTTGTTAAATTGCGTTAACTCCAGGTCTGTTATGGCACCCAGTGCGGCATAAACTTGTAGAACTTAAGCAGAAGATTTCTTCACCTATAACAGCCGCCTTTCCCGTAGAGACTGGTTATGCTCACAGGTACTCGGATGCCCCCAGGACTTGCACTCAGTGTAGTACAAGTTTATGTTTACACGGCAGTGCACAGGTACAGGAGGTAATACACGGAGTAGGGACAGGCCAGAGATCTGCGGACTGGACAGAGCACAGGTGGAGACATCAGGTACTAGTTAGGTCAGGCCACAGGCAAAGGTTCAGAGTCCGGGTACAGGCAGAAGGTCAGTGTCACAGGCAAGATTCAGAGTCCAGGTACAGGCAGAAGATCTGGTTGTCGAAGTCAGATAATTTGATATGGTCAATTCAATTAATGTCTAACGACTTGATTGTCTTTGTCCGAAATTATGCGCATAGCACGCTACGGCGTGGAGGAGCGTAATCCACTGCAACATGTGGTAGACACTTTTACACACATTTACACGGACACATATACTTGTAAATAGCTCATATTAAAAGTAGTTGCAACACATAGTTATTTGTACTAAAATGTAGCAGAGTTCATGGTGAAATATTATAATGTTATATACACGTTAGTGAGATCTAAGGTTCAGGTCACAGAAAACATGTCATGTTTGGTATCATTCTAATCCCCTATTTATCCGCAGACGTCCAGTTCACACATTGCGGATGCTAGTTATGGATGATAGGGAATAAATTATTAGAATGATATTGTCTGTGTAATGCTAATAGACCAGTTTGAACCAGTTCTTGGTGGGAAAATTAAGTATGCATCTTCTGGAGAAGTTAAGCCCACCCCTGGATGGCATCGTTTGAACTGGCTAATGACCTGCATTACACTAGACCTTCCTGAAGCCTGGACCTATGGAAGCAAGCCACATCATCTGTATTGTATTCATTACGGCCTGGTCGGAGCAGGTGGCTGGGCTACAACCTGACAACATAAGTGTCAGAATCTGTATAAAAGGAGCTCTGTTTTACCATGTAAAGTATCATTTCCATTTGTACACTTCTGGATGATCAGCAGTACCACAAACTGGTGTGTAAAAGTCCTTGTCAGGACTCTAAAGTAATAAACTATCACTGATAGAAGATTTTGCCTGAGTCTATTACCTGCTGTATCCTGTGACTAACAGATAAGAGCTTACACTCTAATCTGTTCCTTGGCTCTACTGAGTTGAACCCAGCATCTCTTTGTCAACGCTCTGCACGCTACTCAACAGTCCTGATCCATAGTAAGCGGTCAGGAGGTACCAGCCAGCCCACAGAAAAGAGGCGCTGCAGCAGCTATACCAGCTACCCCAGAAGTAAGCGGTTCTGTGTGCCGCAAAGGAGCCTAGTGGTGGCAGCCTAATTCTCCTACAACTATTGCACAGTTGGCAACCGCAGTCGGCGAGTGTCTGCTAGCAAGGTGACACCAGTAGGAGTGGTCAGTAACAGTCGGTTACTGACGGTGAGAATGAAAACCAGATAAACCGTGTAGGAAGAACATCCCTCCATTCCTCCTTCCCCCCTACAGACCGGGTGGCAAAGTAAGCCCATCACAATCACACACATAATCTGCAATTATGTTGTGTACTCAATAATTGTATCAATTGTGATGTTTTGAAATATAAGTGCAACCTTAAATATAACGCATTGTGTTACCAAGAATCTCTGCTCCATCCGGACTTTGCTTGTGGGTCTGTTCACCTGGTGAGGCTGCTGGAGCAGGGAGACTAGGGTGCAGATCACTATCATTTTAAACGAGAGCATTGGGCAAGCGGCAGGGAACACCAGAAAATCTAGAAGGACCACTTTGATGTGAGTTTTGCAATCTCGTGCAGGGTACACAATCATTGCTCTTTCTATGGGTGTATGCATCTAATATTAACCAGTAAGAGTACAATAATGATCTATCTTTCCCCTGTATTGCACTGATAATGTCTTTACCTACATTAGTGGCTTAATACGTTTATTTTTTGATATTATGATAAGGAAGTAAAGATATAATATTAGTTATGTTGTATTTTACCTAAGAGAATGATGTTTAACCTGAGTAACCTTTCTAAAAATAGGAACGCACATACTTATAAATTCATCATGCTGTTTCTCTAATCAGTAGAGGAATATTTGCCTGAAGCAAAAGCGGTTATTTATGTAATTGTAAAATTCCTTCTTAGAATAAAGCTTCTGACAATACTGCTCTTTTATGTGTGCGTGATACTTTTTACTGTCCTATGACAGCGATTGGGTTTATGTATAGCGTCGCAGGTGTATTGTCATGCTCCCCTACCCCCCATCCCCTGCTATCCCATCATCCTCTGCTATATCGTCACCCTCTGCTATACCATCATTTTCTAACATACCATACTACTCCGCTATACCATAAACCTCTGTCATACCATCCACCTCCGCTATAACCTCATGATCTGTTATACCATCATCCCTGCTATCCCATCATTTTCTGCAATATCGTCACCCTCTGCTATACCAACACCCTCTGCTATATCATCACCCTCTGCTATACCATCATCCCCTGCTATATCGTCACCCTGTGTGTAACAATGTATCGGGCGCATAATCTGCAATTGTGTTGTGTACCCAATAATTTTATCAATCGTAATGGTTAACAAGCGATTGCAACGACCATTTGGGCGAGAATTTTGTGTTTTACCACCGCGGTATCGGAAGGACAGCTTTGTGGCAGGGGCGGACCTAGAATTTTTTTTAGGGGGGGGGGCTTTTTTAAACAGTATGGGCAGCCAGATGCCGGGTATGCAGCCAGGCTGCTCAGATTCGGTGCGCCCGGGCAGCATACCTGCCTGCTTGTCTCTGCAGACACGGACTGCACATAGTGTGCGGCTGCAGACAGAACATCCCTCTTGGATCCGCCAGTGCTTTGTGGGGAGTTTGCGGTTTGAAGAGATCTGGAAAGCCACTACACTCATGTAGAGCTTGGCCAGACTTAGGGGCATATTTAACAAATCACGGTAGTGCACTATTGTGCACTTACCGTGGAATTAAAGTCCCGACGTGCCCTCCGCAAATTTATTAAAGGTGCATCGCAGCAGATATCATGGATATCTGCTGCTTTGCACTCCTGATCGTTTTTGCAAGCAGTCACCATTCAACAGAATGGTGACTGCTCTGGCCGCAATCTAACAAGTCCCGAAAATTATTTTTTTTTGGGAACTTGTCTTGATAATGTATGCCAGCTAAAGCTGGCGTACATCATCCGAATTGAAGAAATCCACTGCTGTCAGCTCTGCTACGAAGAGCAGAGCTGGACAGCGCATGTGTGGAGGGATCACATGATCACTCCCTGTCACTCAGCGCGCTCTCTCTGCAACGATAGTTGCAGAGACAGAGTGGGGACTTTGTGCGCATGTGCACTGCACATGCGCAATTGAAGGAAGAAGAGGAACGAAGAGGAGATCCCGAGACAGCGCATCCGAAGAGGGGGGTAAGTGTGATTTTTTCTAGCACAGAAACAGCAGTTTTTCGGAACTGCTGTTTCTGTGATCCCTTTTTAATAAATGTGAGAAATAGTTCAATCCTTATCCTTGCGATAAGGATTGATAACTATTTCTCACTTTTGCCGATTAATGATAAATGTGCCCCTAAGAAACTTTACGTGGCGATATTCAGCTGATCAGGATTTTTGGAGCTTTGCACTAGGAAATTTAAACCGCTGCTGAACAATAGTTAATAACAATAATAACAATAATAATATATAATAATAATAATAATAATAATAATAATAATAATAATATAATAACAATTTCTGGCCTGCCTAGAATCAAACAATGCTATCATTGTTCTTTTGTTAATATAACTGGGAGGTTTTTGGGTGTGATTTGCAGGGTGGTGATCACTTGGGGTTTGATTCAAAATATATATCTTTTAGTGGCTGTTGTTTGCATTAGATGTTCATCTTTTGTAATAAAGATACCATTGTATCCATCGTCTCTCTTTGACTTCTCTCTGAATTTCTACCCTAACATCCTAGTATCATCGCACAGTAGATACAAAAAGTCTACATACCCTTATTGAAAATTGCAGATATTTGTGCTGTAAAGTCTGAAAGGAAGATAAATCATGTCAGACCTTTCTCCACCTTTACTGTGTCCTTGAAAACCAACAAATTTCAGGTTAAAAACAATAGACAATTTTTAGGAAGAAAGGAATGCAAATGAAAAAAAAACTGCAATACATCTGTTGCATAAATATGCACACCTCACATATGCACACTTCATAATGGTGCTGTAGCTGTGTTCAGGACATCCCTCCAAATTTAATGACAGGATATGGAAAATATTCATCAGGGAGGCAACCAAGAGTCCTACAGCAACATTAATAGAGCTGCAGGAATTTCTGGCCGGAACTGATCACTTGGTGCATGTTACAACAATCCCCTGTGCTCTACACATGACAGAAGCCATTTCCAAGCCCACCTAATTTTTTTAAAAAAAAAAAAAGACATTCAATTATCCCAAACCATGTGCGAATATGTCTTCTGGTCTGATGAGACCAAAGTTGTGTAGACTTTTATATCCACAGTAATTCTACACTTCAGCTGAATTGGTTGGTATATAATCATATGAGCTCTTCTAGTCATAGCCAGATCATTTCTCCTAGAAAGTTGAGTTTGGAACATGTCATATCTTAACATTAAAACTTTTCTTATGCTTTGGTTTGGGTAGAGTATAAAACAAGAACGTAGCCCCCTTTATCAAAAGATTCTTAATAAAGGATTTGCAATAATAAATACAGCCAACCTACGTCATGGACCCCACAACATGTGTTCCCTCTGTTCCTGACCATACCAGGTACTGCATATGTGCTGGTTTCTGGACATATGGGTACCAGGTGGCAACAGGGGCTAAGGGTTGGAGAATGGGGACCAAAGCTGATAGTATACCTGAGACCTCATTTGGACTTAATACTGCTGTAATGAGTAAGGTGGGACTAGCAATGCCATCAGCTGGAGGATCACAGCTTGCCCACCTCTGTTTTAAAGAGATTTAATGGTTATGACAGGAACAATGATTGTTGATTAATTGTAGAATGGCTGCAAGCCAGTGATGGCTTCATAGTTAATGTTTATAGTTCTAAGTGTATAGTTACAAGTGTAAAAAATTAGATAGCACAATTCGGAATTATACTGGAGTTAAACAGGAGGAAACAGGAGAAGAACAGGAGAAGAACATTCTGCCTATTACCACAGATACACAAGGACAACAGTCAGTATTCACCTGAAACTCTCTAAGCTACTCCTGATGGTTCCATCTCTCCCTGGCTGCAAGCTCCACACAACCTGAAGACTGTTTTGGAGTCTGCTCTTGTTTTCTACTCAGCTCATGAAAGTTTGTTTTATCTGTTAGTTTCTTTTCCCTGCAACATCCCTTCTGTTTAATCAGCCTGATGTACTACTTGCTCAGCCGCTCCCTACCCATGCTCCAGATATTTCAGTCCTCTATCTCTTCATTACACTTTCAATTCTACTCAAGGCTTTGTCTGCCATCATAAATATGAAGAAATGAACCTGAGTTTCAACCACTCTCCTCTCTCATGACTCTGCAAAAACTCAGCTACTCCATCACCTGTGTCTTATTACTCTCCATTCAACACTTCCACCCACTCCACCACATGGCTCCCACATCATTACTCCATGTTATCCAGAAATCCTGGAATAAACTACATCTACTGCAACCTCTCTCTGCACTACTTCTCTGATTGCACAGGATATGACAACTAGTTAATTCTTTTGATTCCCTAATTTTTTGTTATTCTACTCATAAATCCCAATATTTGCCAATTTTTTCCCCTCTCCTTTCATGGCATTATATTTAGGACTATATCATCCCTCACCCATCCTACAACACAAACATTTGTCCACATTGCTCCTTCATTAATTCACTCACCACTGGTCAACACTCATGAACTGTTGTCCTTTTAAATTCAATAGTTATATCAGCCTCACCCTGTCACCAGAAACTAAAAGGACACACATCTTACAATCATCTTTCCTATCTTTCTTCCTCCATGCTTCTATTAGCTGATGATATATAACCTAATCCAGCTCCCCCACACTTCTCCCACATGCATATATCTGAAAGCTACAGAAATCCAGCAAACCTCAAACTAATCATCTGTCTCCCATCTCTTCCAAAGTCCTTTAAATGTGCCCTTTGGAATGTACACTCTGTTTGTAACAAACTTACCTCCGTACACGACCTCTTCCTCTCAAACAACTTAAACCTTCTAGCAATAACAGAAACAAGGCTCACGCAATCAGACACTGCCTCACCTGCAGCCCTATCACATGGTGGTCTCCATCTCACCCACACTCCCAGACCTGGAGGCAGACAAGGAGGAGGGGTTGGACTACTTCTCTCCCCACAGTGCACATTCACAGTTCTACCAAATGTCCCATCACTCACGTTCACATCTTAAGAAGTTCATACTGTTAAAAATTTTAGCCCATTCTCTATGCGTGTTGCTGTCATCTATCGCCCCCCTGGACCACACCAACAATTTCTTGAACACTTCTCTGCGTGGCTCCCTCACTTCTTATCCTCTGACATCCCCACCATCATCATGGGTGATTTCAACATCCCTATTGCTAATCCACATTCCAATGCTGCTTCCAAACTACTCTCTCTAACCTCCTCACTTGCCCTCTCCCAGTGGATTGAATCCGCTACTCATCAGGATGGCCACTGTCTTGATCTTGTTTTCTCTACACTATGCTCAGTTTCTGATTTCCTTAACACTCCTTTCCCCCTCTCCGATCATCACCTTATTAGCTACTCACTCACCCCCCAGTTCTTTACCCTCCCTAGTGTCAAACTCTTCCAAGCTTCCGCACACCCATAGGAATATTAACTCTATTGATCTTCAACAGTTTTCCACCTCTCTCCAACACCTTCTCTCCCCAACTTCTACATTCTTCTCCCCTGATAGCGCAAACCCTAGCAACTACCCTGTAGCGATCTCTACATACACCGCATAGACTTCGTTGCCAACCGTGGCACACTTAAGTAACACGAACTCTACAAAAATTTTCTCGTAAAGCGGATCATCACTGGTGTAAATCTTGTACCTCTAATGATTTCATCACATATACTGATATCTACCACTCTTATGGAAATGCTCTGGGCACTGCAAAACAAACATACTTCCAATCTGTCATCTATGCTCAGACTTCCAACCCCAAATGCCTTTTTAACACATTTAAATCTCTTTTAAAGACTCCCACCCCAAACCTTCCGACTACCATCAGTGCCCAGGATCTTGCTTCCTATTTGAAGGACAAAATAGATCACATCAGACTTTAAATGGTATCATCAACCTCGACAAGCAGTCAGCAGACTGCAGAGCAGGCAATTTCTCCGGCAGGGAGCTAATTCGCTTGCACAGGGATCGGAATCTGTAGGGAAGCGCAAAGCGCTTCTTCCTGTCCGTTTCTTCTTTTCATACCACCCTGTAGGATCACCCGAATGAGTTATAAACAGTATACAAATAGGATTTGTCTTGTACACAATCATTGCTCTTTCTATGGGTTTATGCATCTTATATTAATCAGAAAGAATATAATAATGATCTCTGGCCTCTGTCCTCTTTCCCCTGGATTTCACTAATACTGTGTTTACCTACATTAGTGGCTTAATACGTTTATTTTTGATATTATGATAAGGAAGTAAAGATTGAATATAAGTTATGTTGTATTTTTTCAAAGAGAATGATGTTTAACCTGTGTAACCTTTCTAAAAATAGCAAATAACATACCTATAAATTCATCATGCTGTTTCTCTAATCAGTAGGGCAATATTTGCCCTAAGCAATAGTGGTTGTTTATGTAAATTGTAAAATTCCTATCCCATCTTAGAATAAAGCTTCTGACAATACTGCTCTTTTATGTGTGCGTGACTACTATTTACTGTCCTATGACAGCGATTGGATTTATGTATAATGTCGCAGGTGCATTGTCATGCTCCCCCCTCCCCATACTGCATCTGACCTCCGCAGCTTCGCTGTTCCGCTCTCCGGTAACAGTACGTGCAACAACCTTAATATATCCAGCTGTCAAACTGAGCAGAAATTAAAGAACAAATGCATACGAGAAAACAGCAGGGTGAATGCTTACCTCTGCTATGCTGGCTGGTATATGTAATTGTATGGATGTCACTGCTGTGCTGGCTTGTCACCACCACCCCCTGCCTGCCAAAGTAAGCGTGGTTGGGGTTGCCATTTTTGAGTAGGGGTTGGGGTGCTCCCAGGGCTTTCAGTGTCCCTGGGTATATAATTGCCAACGTCCCTCCAAAGTTAATGACAGGACAGGATTTTCTGGTCGGAGTGATCACTCGTTGCAGGTGACAACAATGTCTAGTATTCTGCACAAGTCCGGGATATGGGGCATTGTCACAAGACGGAAACTATGTATCACAAAAGGGAACACCCAAGACCATCACATTCTATCACCTCAAACCATGTGGGAAAATGACATATGGTCTCATAAAACCAAGGTTGAGGAAACTTTCTATATCCACTGCACTTGTACGGACACCTCTGAAGAACTGGCTGGTGTACTGTATAACCATACAAGCACTTCTGCTGTGCTGGTCCGACTTAATATGGGTTCAGAACTAAGTGCATTAGTCATATCCACAGAATTATTGGACCCCTGATGATCTTTGATCCCAGGCCCACTTCTCCTACAAAACATGAGTTTGTAAAATGTTACATCTCAACAACAAAATTGTTCTTGTGTTTTGGGCTGGGAACAGCAGACAACCAGTGGGTTAGAACGTAGTCAGTCTTATCAAACGTTTTTCATAAAGTTTTTGTAAATGCAGCCCCCCTGAGAGCACGCATCCTCCCCCACCTCCCCTGATGTGTGCCCCTTCTGTTCTCCCCTACGGCAGCCCTGACCATATTCGGTGCCACAAATGCACTGGTATTTGAGCATATGGAAGCCACTGAAAAATGAACAGATGGCATTGGAGCTAGATATTGGAGAAAGGGAATCATTGTTTGCGCATTTTGGGGCCTCATTTGGACCTAATCCAGCCATAATGGCAGTGTCCGGTTGGACAAGCATTGCCATCAGCTGGGGAACCACAGATGACCTCAAAAACCTAATAATACAGTCATCTATGTTACTGTCCTTATATATGAATCAACCAGAGCACACAACGCATTACTGCAAAGCAAGATTGTCAAGCTGTCAGTCACTCTGTGTCTACTATGGATGCTGTAGAAGTATCTCCCGTCTAACATGGCATCTTGCTACAGAGGCGTGATAAAGCACATGACAGACTTATGCAGTTAAGTATAAACATACCAGTCATTTAATGCATATTATTCACTAATAGACAGCTTTTGATATACAGTATTAATATCCATCAATAGCTCTACCTGCTCTTTAGGAATAAACTGCCTATAAATCAAAGAAACTTCTATCCAATCAGCTTCTTCTGTCATATATGTATCAAATATTAATCAGCAAGAGTAAAAAAAAAAAAGAATGACTTTCTTTGACCTTTCCCCCCTGGACTTAATATATAATGTATTTGCATACAATAGTTGCACAACGTATATATGAAAGATAGATCTTACGATAAGGAAGTAAAACCACAAATATTATGGCGTGATTATTCATATGTACATACTTATGTGCATATATTTGCTATGCATGCTGCTTGTGCAATCAGTAAAGTATTTATTTGTCTGAAGTGTTAGTGGCTTTTTCAAAAATTCCATTCCCTCCGAGTGTAAAGCTTCTGGCGATAATGTCTTTTATGTTACTATTATTTACTATCACAGATATTAGATTTATAGTTATATTTAATTTACCGTCCAATGTTTAATCCCTTTTGTAGTATATCTTGACTACTTTATGGTTCCGCGGACGTAGACGTTAGGAGTGTGTTCTAAGGCATGTATTCATTTCATGTGCCCAGCTGCCACCTCTTGTATTGTGTGCATGAGCTCAGAACGGTTCAGTGGCAGCTGACCCTAATCTATCCAAGTGGTCAACGTGTTTATTCATAACTACATTCGCCATACCTGGTGAGGAGGATAAATCCGCCATTCATCACTGCACAAAGAAATCAGAGACCAGCGGTGAATTGTGTATTGTGGGGGCCAGTGTAAAAAAAAAACAAACAAATATGGAACTCCATAGCGTGTCATACAGGTCCAAAGCACAGCCAGGAGACGTGATACGTTGGCACGGGTGTGGTGCGGGATATCGATGCCGAGAAGAACGACAAGACTCACCCCGACGTGACTATTCCGAAGAAGCTGGTTCCCGACCCTGCCCAAGGACGACTCCTCTTCACCACGACAGCAACCAATGACGATGAAGGAAGAAGGCGGCTGCAGCTGATGACGTCATTGAGCATGCCGACGGCATTATCGCTGTTGTTAAGGGGGTGAGGTAAGTATGCACCCATGTACAATGTATGATCCTTTCTAAAATACATTGTACACAGGTGCATACTTACCTCACCCCCTTAACAACAGCGATAATGCCGTCGGCATGCTCAATGACGTCATCAGCTGCAGCCGCCTTCTTGCTTCATCGTCATTGGCTGCTGTTGGGGTGAAGAGGAGTCGTCATCGGGCAGGGTCGGGAACCAGCTCCTTCACAATAGTCTCGTCGGGGTGAGTCTTGTCGGGGTAGTCAGTATCGATATGTTACGAAGATTGGGCCATATATGTCGAAAGAGTGGAAATTTATTATGACGCAAATAATGTAAGTAGCGAAATGAAAGTGTAATTCCTACTAAATGTTATAGGTGCAAAGACATAAAGTTTGTTGTGCAGTTTACTAATACCAGCAAAACAAACCAATTGTGCAGCGCTGTAGAGGGAATAGGAGTCATTCACATCAGTCCCTGCCCCAAGGAGAATTTTGTCAGCAACCAATTAACCTACCAGTATATGTTTGGAGTGTGGGACTAAAACTGCATGAACACCACACAGATAAGTCCCTAGTTAGGAATTGAACCCCTGACCCGAGTGCTGTGAGGCGGAAGGGCTAACCACTAAGCCACCTTCAGGTACCGCTGCATATTCAGGTATTTCTGCATATGTAAGCTTTGAGATGATTAGCTGAACACTGTAATTTTGGATTGGGGTTTCCAGATACAATAAAAGCAAGGAGGGCGTGTGGTATGTGCAGTGGAAGTATTGAAAAGGGATAATTATCTAAGTTAATAGTAGACTGTAAAGTTTCTATTGAAAATTCAATGGAGACATTAGCACAGGTTGTTTCAGAGTCCCAACAGGTAGGCTTAGGTTCTATGATGCATGAACAGAAAATGTTTTGATTTCGATGTGGGCAGACCTCACATGCCATATGGTGGTTTAAAGACAAAGAATGCAGGAAATGTCGTATTAAGGCACATATTTAGAGAATATGCAGGTCTGGCTGAATATACATATAAGTAAATTAAACCATGAACAAATCAAACATTTACAGACACACAAGGTGACAGAGAAGAAGTCAGACTCAACTTATGGGAAACAGAAACAAAAAGCATCCTGGGCCTGATTCATTAGTGATCTCATCTTGTGCTAAAGTTAAGATGCTTATGTTAAGAAGAAACGGGGGAGATAAGAGTGAAGTTAAGATGGATTTTCATCTTAACTTAAGAAATTCTTCACTTACACAGTGGATTTTGCTTCTTATCTCCCTTTTCTGAGCATGCACAGAGTGGATTTGCTTAAGATAAGCAAAAACGGCAGATAAGATCACTAATGAATCAGGCCCCCTGTCTTGAATTGCACAGTAGAATAGTGGCAGTAACGTGGACCACCCCTGAAGTTAGAAAAGGAACTGGACCATGGACGAGCCCTTTCAGTTATTACAGCAAAAGAGTAGCACAAGTTATTCGTGGAAATTCCATTACAGAATATGTCTGTAGTGTTGAAGAGATACAGTATACTGGAGGAAGAGTGTCTCCTATAGGGAAAATTAAAGTTGATATGAAATGCAAAGAGAAAACACAGAAATCGTATCAATATGTATTACAAAAGGCGGAATGGTTAAAACATTGATGGTGTCAACTTATAAAGTGTCAAATGGTGAGACTGCTATTAAGAGATTAAATCAAATGTTAACTGGTGCACACGCTATATATATATTTTTGTTTTAAAAAAAAAGGTATAGGAACACTCAAATAAAAGCCAGCATTGTATTAGATAAAAAAAAGCTTGACCTGTTCCATATACCATTCAACCAAGGGTTAAGGCAGAGCTTAATAAACTAGAAAATGTATTAATAAATTTTGTCACCTGTAGAAGGGAGTGAGTGGACCATGCCCATATTGCAGATAGATAAAGTGGGAATCATTTGCATATGCAAAGACTTTAAAACAACAATTAATTAAGAGCTGCACACAGTACAGTATCCGCTACCAAAAGATTGAGCACATCTTTGCAGCTCTTCCCGGAGGAGACCACATTACAGAAATAGATTTGGCACAAGCATATTTACAAATAAAAGTTCAAGATACGTCACAGAAATACTTGGCAATCAACACACCCAAAAGTTAATTTTAATACAACCATCTCGTTTTTATAATAGTTTCAGTTCCAGGAATTTGGCAAAGAGCAATGAATCACGTGTTACGAGGAATCTCTAGTACTCAATGCTACCTTAATGATATTATCACTACAGAAAAAGATGACAAAGATCATTTAAACAGTCTTAAAAGTTTATTTACAAGACTACATAAATATGGGCTGAGACACAATCAAGATAGATGGAAATTCTTTAAGGAAGAAATTTCTTAATGTGGGCAAGTAAATAACGAAAACACGCTAAACAAGTCCGAAGACAAAATTGCAGCAATGCTCTGAGCTCCACCACGACAATTTGAAGAGTATTTGAAATCTTATCTAGGTCTAGTGAATTATTATTACACATTTCTACCTGATATATCAAGGTTATTACACCCATTGACTGCTTTCGTACAGAAGGGAGCTTCATGGAAATGGTTTACTCTAAACTGACCAAGAAGATATGTATTACTCTATATTGGTAGAACAGCTTCCAATAATGAATGCTGTCACCAAGGGAGACACAAGACATGAACCAGTTTTGTTTACAGTCTATGATATTACAATTAAAGGTTGGCCAAAAATGGCAACTCATTGTATTCAGGTTACTCAAAAAGAAAAGTTCAACTATCTATATGTATGGGTCCAAAGTAGTAATGCCTGCCAAGTTTTGTACAAAAATATATATGGAACATTGAAAATGAAGGCCTTACTAGAAGTTAGGTATGGTGGCCTGGAATTGATGGTCAGACCAATAAAATAACTAAAGATTGTGAAGGATCTCAGAAATTTCAAAACATACCTCCATCAGTTCCATTTCACCCTTGGGAATTGCACTTCTCCCCATAGCAAAGAGTTTACATGAATTTTGCATGTCTTTGTATGGATCACGTGTTCCTGATTGGGGTAGATACAAATTATAAGTGGTCTGACGTTCACAAGATAAAGTATATGTCACCTGAGAAACCTATTGCTGTTTTGAGAACTATATTCTCTAAAAATGGGTTATCCAAACAAAACTGTAGTGATAATGGACATCAGTTAATTTCATAAGAATTCCAGAGATTCCTGACATAATGCACTTCACCTCAGTACCATACTACCCAGCCACAAACCAATTAACTGAATGATTTGTTCAAACATTCAAGAAAGCTATCAAGGTCATGAGCTATGAGCAAATAACTCTACAACAAAAATGTGTAATTTCTTAGTTTATCGAAATGCTGAACATGCTAGTACATGGCAAACTCCAGCAATGATGTTCCTCAACAGGAACCTGAGTTCTCATTGGGATTTATTGAAATCAGATGTACATAAAGATATCCATAACAAGCTATTTAAAAAAAATGTATTTAAAAACAGACGAGAAATGTCAATGTTGGTCAAGAAGTGTTAGTGCAAGATTATTGAGAGGACCATACCAACCTTGGAAAATCATTCCAAGGTCTGGTCTCTTAATGTTTAGTGTCGATGTTGGAGAATGCTTATTGGGTCGTCATGTAGATCAAATACTAAATGCAAAATTGAGAGAAATAACAAGCTCAAGTGTTGAACAAATTCAAATGTTGTTGAATCAATTTAAGAGCCAAGTTAGTTAAAAAACCTCAAGTTGCTTCTACAGAAATATCTACAAGATGTAACTCCAAAGACTTTAGTAGCTACAACAGTTGCCCAAAAAGAATATGGGTCTTCTTCTGTACTTCCGTCCAAATTGTACTAGGAAAGTGAGATCTAGGTGACCAACTCAATCACACAGTAAAAACAACCCTAGAACCACTGAATTTTTGTTATTGACCACTGAGTATGAGACATGGACATCTTGTAAAGCAAAAAAAAACCAAAAATGTCTGCATCAGGAGTTAAAGTAGCTTTGTGAGATGACCTTATGCCACCTCATTAGGTCCTTGCAGTCATCATCCTGCAAGCTGCCATTAATTTAACTTTTGGTATATTGTAACTATTTCTAACCAAGTCCCAGATTTTGTAGAACAGTTTGCTTCAAGGATCATAAATCATCCTACCTTGCACACCTCTTCAATCTGGTATGGGCCCCCTCCTATAAACATGCTCTTATCTCTCCGATGCTTGAGAAGGCCATTCTTGACCCAACTGCACTCGCTAACTACTGCCCCATTTCACTTCTAAACTACTAGAGCGGGTTGTCTACAACTGCCTCACCAGGCACCTCTCGGACAACTCCCTCCTTGACCCTCTCTAATCTGACTTCCACCCCCTCCACTCCATGGAAACTTACCCTGGCCAAACTTACTAACAACCTCCTCTTGGTTAAATCCAAGGTTCACTTCTCCCTGTTCATCCTCCTGGACCTTTCAGTGGCTTTCAACACTGGGGACCACCCCCTCCTGTTGCAGGCTCTTCTTTCTCTCTGCCTCTCTGGCTCTGCCCTCGCATGGTTCACCTTATATCAAACCAACCGTGTAGGAGTGTTTCATACTGAGTGCAGGGATATAGGTAAACATGAGATCCATGGCAGCTTGTTTCAGCCATTATTTTCTGCATTTGCTTTTCTGCATGCCCACGTCTCCATCCAGCGGCTGAAAAGGTCCAAGCACACACAAGTACATTTTCATACCCTGTGCATTTGGGAAGCTGAATAACATCTATCTAAATCCTTTGAAAAGGATACAGTGTCTGAGGGGTGCTTTTCTGTAGAGTTGGGTCAGGCTTACCCGGGTTGTTTTGCGCATAGATCAGGCATCCAGCCACTAATGCCTGCGCTGCTATGGCAAATCTTGATGCTATCCGGTATTTATTTGTTAGTGCTACCATAGCATCGTTCCCCAGGTGCACTTTCCCATGTACTATATTGGTCATAATCGGGTAAAGTGCTTTTGACAGGCATAATTGTTGACCTTTACACCATTCTCCTTGCACTTTTAGTGCACCTAATCTAGCCCAAGCTCTTTTCTCATTCTCTGTTGCTTGCTTTTGCATAGCTTGGAGTATGGTTCGGTCAAACTTGGGGTCTGGGGCTACCACGTAGGCAACTTTCCCTTCTGGGATTGGCATTACAGCAGCTTTTCGAGCAGCTTGGTCGACCAGTCTATTTCCCTCTGCCTCGGGCGTTGTTTCCTTGGTGTGTGCTTTCACCTTAATCACTGACAGTTTGGCAGGCATCTGAAAGGCAGTGAACGATTCTCTTATGTGGTTTGCATGTTTAATGGGTCTGCCTGATGACCCCATAAAGTTTCTGCTTTTCCATATTGGGCCATAGTCATAAGCTATACCATAGGCGTAGCGTGAGTCTGTGTAAATGTTGACTTTTTCTTCTTCAGCATATATACAGGCCAACGTCAATGATTTTAACTGTGCTGACATAAGGTTTGGGAGTGATTGCTGAATCAATATGTGTGTCTGTGTAGTAACAGCACAACCTGTATACGGTGTGCCATTTATGTAGCAGCATAAGCCATCTACATATAGATCTATGTCAGCATCAGGGAGTGGTGTATCATGTATGTTTGTTAGACCCAAAGCCTCTAATTGCATGAGTTCAATAGAATCATGATCAGAGAATAAAAGTTTTTTGTTTGTGCATTTCTTCAGTTTCTTCTTCAGATGCTTCACTCAAGTCCTCATATCCCCTGTCTGATGATTCATCTTCTTTGTCACTCCCCTTACTCCCCTCAATGGGGAGCAGGGTTGCTGGATTGAGGACTGTGCATCTGGTAATTGTTACGTGTGAGACGCTATGCAAGGCTACCTCATATTTAGTTAGTCTAGCTGCAAACAAATGTTTTGTCCTCGCTTGATTGAGAATTTCTGTGACTGCATGTGGCACCATTAGGGTTACTGGGTGTCCTAGCACAATATCTATACTCTTTTCGAGCACTACAGCAGCTGGAGCTACTGCTTTTAACTGTGTAGAGTAATATGCAAGTGACCTCTGCTTGTGACCATGTATCTGTGTCAGTACCTCTTGTACATGTGCACTGACTTCATGACAAAATAATGTGAAAGGCTTGTTATAATCTGGCAAAGCCAGTGCTGGCGCTGAAGTTACCTCAGCTTAAAATTGGTTAAACATTTGATTCTGCTCAGAGGAAAGTGTAAATATTTTGCTATCATCCAGAAGTGCTAATGCAGGAGCACGGATAATAGCTCATAAAGTCTTAAGTCTTTTTTAATTTATGTGCAAACATTGAATTCCCAACAATGCATTGCCATACCCAAGATACAAAGAAGCATTTACAGTATATGACGATTACAGTACAGTAAATAAGGACAGTGAATGTGTTTACAACACTGATGGACTCAAAACTATTATGAGGATAAAAATAAAAACTTTTTGCTATTTACCATAATTTGATATTACATTGCATTACTTTATTTCAAACCATTTAATATAAAATTTGGTTAAAAAAACCAAAAAAAAACCAACATAATCATCTTTTTATATTCAACTAGGTTAGTTCATTTTTCCTTTTCTTTTCAAAAAATACCTTCTACGTCATACAGAAAAACCACCTAGTTCATGCATTTGCTATGCGAATAGCCCATAATATCTCTTACCAAAACACGGTAATCATTACTCAGCAGAGTCTACGTTATTTAAATCCCTTCACTAGCTTCTATTTATGCTTGTTGTGGCTGTAGACCAAAACATATTGCAAACTTCTATTCATTGGAAGTTGGATACATTCAATCTGGATTGCCTAAAGGGTCTTTCTCTGTAGCTGGAGACCTTCTGTGAAGAGAAAAAAAACTTTGCATAGTGATTAAAATTTATTCATTAGAGATTACAGTAACTGTCATTAATTCACATTTCCCAATCAGTGTGTGTTGCATGTAACATGCTTGTCAATGTCAGTACACAATTATCAGGTAATCAGTAAACATTTTTTGTGCAGTGAACAGCTGCTAATAAGACACTTGTTTACGTGTTTCTCTGTGTAGCTTTACTGTGGCGCTATGCGTTTCATGCCATGAAAATATGATTTCCTCAAAGGGGCAGTGCCTAATCTCACAAACAGGAAATGTCAAAGTGACGTGACCTGGGCGAGTGTTCAAAGCCACTCCTTTCTCATCATCAACTAGCACAGGCCCCTTAAATTACTCTCATGTGTTTTACGGGTTTACAAACATTCAATAACAAGCAGCCCTCTCTAAAGGTTCCAGGCATTCAGCCATTTGAAAGCAACACTGCTTCTCTCATTAATCAGAGTACTCTCGTTAGACACCTCGCATTGTATCTGCAAATCACTCAGAATTTTCTCAACAGAATCTCCCATCACCAAATATTCACACAAATTTTCAGATTCTATAATTTCCGTGTCGAAAGTACAAATATATTCACTTAAACAAGTCTCACTCGCAGAGGGCATTTTATCTCGTAACATTTCTTTATGGGTATAACAAACCCCCCTCCCCCCGATTTCTGAAAACATTCATCAGCGCCATTTTCACTCAGATTAAAACGGCTTGTAATATCTACATGCAAAAGCTCCCACAGTTCTCAACTTCATTAAAGAGAAAGCTATTTTTCTCAACTTGACAGACAAAATTATTTTGTTCAACTACAGAAATTTGGATTATTGGGTGTTAAGCACTTATCTGGCAAAATATGCCCCATCTCAGAACAATACACAGAACTGTAACATATGAATTGCATATAAAAAGAATACAAAATACCAAATAGGCACTTGGTATATAACCTGCATCTCAGCAGCTGCCTGCAGTCATCCACAACTCTACTAGAGGCCTAGAAAAACAGAATAACAGCGCTCGAGGTCCTCAAATGCACAATATAAACACTAAACATTAAAATAAAGATGCAGATCAAATCAATGGTGGATGAATGAACACATATTATAAACAATTTTAGGTTATATTTAAAAAATAAACATATAAAAGCGGATATATACCAGTTAATATATCCATAACCTACACATATAATTACAAAGTAGGAATGCAGTCCAAGATGCCAAACAAGGTGAAAGTTAGCAATAATTGATTGCAGAAAATCCTCTATCTCCAATTGTTCATCTGTAGTTTGATGAATCAGTCAAAAGCAATAAATATAATTTTTACTCTTTTACCCATTTATTGCTCACCTAAATACATATGAGTCCTCTTCTTTCTTCCATTGAGCTTAAAATAAACCAAAAAAACATGCTTTACAATGATCTGCTCCAAGGCGAATGACAGAATAAGACACCTGTCCACTTAATACAGAGTAGCTTCGTTCCTATTGGTCAGAAATGGGGGAAAGCCGCTCTGTATCGAATAGTGGTTCATTCATAAAATGGATTTGAATAAGATTGACTACTATTCAATACAGAGCGACATACGTGTGTTTTATCCTCTTGTGTACAGCCTTACATAATATGTAGGTGCTCTATGGATGAATAATGATGATAAGAGTCATAGTAATAATAATATAATATCTATAAAAAGTTTTTGGTCATAGGACAGCCCTAGAGTTCAATCTGTCCTAGAAATACCACATCGTTCATGATCAACTATTTGTGCTATTTTACTGTATAATGTACAGTCATACAAGAAGTGTATTAATAACAAGCAGACACCTTACTCACCTGATGAACTAGAAAATGACAAAAATGCTTTACAGAATGAAGGAAGTATAGTGTATGGGAATATTACAAATAATATACTATACATACCATTAGATAATTTAGAATTACTGGAGATTTGGTAAGTGGTAAATTTGCATACATTACATTTCCTTGATTCTGATATGTACCATTAAGCATTCATAGAGGCATAAGATATATTAGACAGTGAAGATCCTGCCCGCAGGGGCTAGCGATTTAAATTGACACTTGAATATGTAATAAAGTTTAGACTGTAAGCTTCACAGGGGTAGGGACTGTTCTCTGTAAAGCACCGAGTAATATGTTTATCTCAAGGACACTGGGGGAAGTAGCACCACTGGAGGGGATTCAATGTGCAGTCGTTGACCCGATCGCATGCTCGGAAGAGGAGGGGGGACCAGAAGGGTGGAACAACATGCATGACCACGTACCAACTAGCTTATACTACAACTGTTTATTTTTATTCACAACTGATCCATTAACCTTATCTTGTTATTGCTGCTGCAATCCTGCGTTTCCTCGTTCCTTAAAATGATTGTTATCATTTATTATATAATGCTAGGCACTCTTTGCAAAGATTTTTATTAAAACATGAATTAGTCAAACTGCAACCAAACTGAAGCTTCAAGGCGCATATTTTCTACTGTCTCAGATCTTTGCTGTCAGTCCACCTCGCAGTCACATTGACTGTGAATTCTATAGCTATACCCTTAAGCAATTCACAAGCATTTCTTATTTCCTGCACTGTACTAGCCATTGTTTATCTTCCCTGAGAAAATACCAGAAACGACCAAATGAATGTAAAAGTTTATTTTCAATATTGTGATACTTCTTTAATTTATTCCCCTTTAGCACGTTTTTTAAGATCTTCCCTTGGTCCAAGTAGCCGCAGATAGATTTATTAAGCAGCTCCAAAATTAAACAAAACACAAACATAAATCCTAGCCTGTCCGGCTCTAACTGATACAATAAAGAACATTCCTTCTCTAAAGTGGAGGGACCTAATGTCACACCATTCCCCAGTCACATCATGCCACCCCTAGACACATCACGCCACCCCTAGACACAGCACGCTACCCCCAGGCACATCACGCCACCGCCCAGCCACATCACGCCACCCCTAGACACAGCACCCTACCCCCCAGGCACATCATGCCACCTCTAGACACAGCAAGCCATACCCCCGCCACATCACGCCACCCCCAGCCACATCATGCCACCCCTAGACACAGCACGCCACCCCCCAGGCACATCACACCACCTCTAGACACAGCAAGCCATACCCCCGCCACATCACGCCACCCCCAGCCACATCATGCCACCCCTAGACACAGCACGCCACCCCCCAGCCACATCACGCCACCCCCAGCCACATCATGCCACCCCTAGACACAGCACGTCACACCCCAGCCACATCACGCCACCCTCAGCCACATCATGCCACCCCTAGACACAGCACGCCACCCCCCAGCCACATCACGCCACCCCCAGCCACATCATGCCACCCCTAGACACAGCACGTCACACCCCAGCCACATCACGCCACCCTCAGCCACATCATGCCACCCCTAGACACAGCACGCCACCCCCCAGCCACATCATGCCACCCCTAGACACAGCATGCCACCCCCCAGCCACATCCACCACCCCCAGCCATATAATGCCACGCCCAGCATCATCACACCACCCCCCCAGCCACATCACGCCACCGCCCAGCCATATCACAATATTACCAAGTTACATCATACCACCCCCATCCACATCACATCATCCCCAGCCACATCACGCCATTCCGCAGTTACATTATGCCACCAATATTCACATCACACCACCCCCAGACACATCACGCCACCCCACAGCCACATCACGCCACCCCACAGCCACATCACACCACCCAAAATCCACCCCCCCAGACATATCACACCATTTCACAGTCACATCACGCCACCCCCAGACACATCATGCCACCCCCCAGCCCCATAACGCCACCCCCAGACACATCACGACACCCCCCAGTCACATCACGACACCCAACATCCACCCCCTCGGACATATCACATCCCCCACAGACACATCACGGCACCTCCCCAGACACATTATAACCTTTCCCCCAAACACATTATGACACCCCTCCCCCCCAGCACAGCATACTTACCTGTGATGTGTTGGTGCAGAGTGGAAACATTCTGCAGGGTGAGCAGCGGAGATGTCGTAATCTTGTAAGATTGCAGCTCCTCAGTTTACACTCTGCAGGCTGTCCGGGGACTGGGAGCAGCTGAGAGCTCTCTCCCCTAACCAGTCCGTATACCTGACCCCCTTGTGGGCGTGCGCACAATATGCATGCGCCAGCGGATGGTGAAATATAAATAAATTAATGAAATAAATAAATCCCTTTCTGCTTCAGGTGGAGGCCAGGCCCACCAGGCATACACGATAGATAATGATTTGTAAGAGGGTAGCAAAGAGAAATTACTAGTACTTAAATTGCTCTTTAAAGAAAACAAATATATAAGTATGTTGCTTTAAGTTTTTCATTTTATATAGAGTACACTTATGCAAGTTCAGATTTTATAGCAAAGGGTTTAATTGTCCTAACTTGTAATTCAGTAATATTGATATGTAAGTAAAAGTTAGTCCTACAATTTATAAGACTAGATGTGTTGGTGCCAAAGGTAACCATTCCTACTACTGACGTTCATTATGCAATGGTTGCATATTAATATTGTACGGTTAATGTTTTCTTTAACTGTATGTGTGTTCTAATCATCAGAAAGAACCGGGGAAGCAGAGGATTTGCAGCAGTAGAGAAATTGTGAACTGATGGTTTGTCCTTTGCTCCTAATCTACCAAACCAAGGCCACTGCCTATATTGCCTGACAAAATTGTGATTATTGGGTGTTAGGCACTTAACTGGAAAAATATGCCCCATCTCAGAACAATACACAGAACTGTAACATATGAATTACATATAAAAAGAATAAAAATCCCCAAATAGGCACTTGGTATATAACCTGCATCTCAGCAGCTGTCTGCAGTCATCCACAACTCTACTAGAAGCCTAGAAAAACAGAATGACAGGGCTTAAGGTCATCAAATGCACAATATAAACACTAAACATTAAAATAAAGACGCAGCTCACATCAATGGTGGATGAATGAATACATATAATTAACAATTTCAGGTTATATTTAAAAAATAAACTTATAAAAGCGGATTTATACCGGTTAATATATCCATAACCTACACATATAATTACAAAGTAGAAATGCAGTCTGAATACAAGGTGAAGGTTAGTAATAATTGATTGCAAAAAATCTCCAATTGTTCATCCGCAGTTTGATGACTCAGTCAGAAGCAATAAATATAATTTTTACTCTTTTACCCATTTATCGCTCACCTAAATACATGTGAGTCCTCTTCTTTCTTCCATTGAGCTTAAAATAAACCAAAAAACATGCTTTAAAATGATTTGCTCCAAGGCGAATGACAGAATAAGACACCTGTCCACTTAATACAGAGTAGCTTCGTTCCTATTGGTCAGAGCTGGGGGAAAGCCGCTCTGTATCGAACAGTGGTTCATTCATGAAATGGATTTGAATAAGATTCACTATTTTTCAATACATAGCGACTTACGTGTGTTTTATCCTCTTGTGTACAGCCTTACATAATATGTAGGTGCTCTATGGATGAATAATGATGATAAGAGTCGTAGCAATAATAATGTAATACCTATAAAATGTTTTTGGTCATACGACTGTCCTAGATTTCTGTCCTAGAAATAACACATTGTTCATGATCAACTATTTGTGCTATTTTACTGTATAATGTACAGTCATACAAGAAGTGTATTAATAATAAGCAGGCCCTTACTCACCTGATGAACTAGAAAATGACAAAAATGCTTTACAGAATGAAGGAAGTATAGTGTATGGGAATATTACAAATAATATACTATACATACCATTAGATAATTTCGAAATACTGGAGATTTGGTAAGGGGTAAATTTGCATACACTACATTTCCTTGATTCTGATATGTACCATTAAGCATTTTTGTCTCTTTCTAGTTCATAGAGACATAAGATATATTAGGCGATGAAGATCCTGCCCGCAAGGGCTAACTGTGACTGGATCACTTATAACTTCTGGTATAAATTTATTTAAAGGAAATAGCGCATGGCGCTTATTTATATAATTGCACATGCACTTATTTTTGATATTGTGTATATTTTGGTAAGGGAAATCTTTAATTTCTGAGACCAGGGAAAGAAAGTATTTTCTCTTTTAACCTTGCTAGAGGAGATGCATTATTTCTGGAGCTATATATCTGATACACTAAGCCTTTGTGGATGGAAGTCTTTTGTGTGATGTGATGTGATGTGGGGAAGTGGCTTGTTTGGGGTTTGTACCTTTCTTTGGGAATGTGTATTCTGGAGTGCCTGAAGAGAGGCCCCATGCTAATTAGATTTATTGATGTGTGAAGGTCCAAAATTGAAGGCAGGGACTTTTAATTAAGACTGGCTTCTAGATTCTCTGCATCTGAAAACCAGATGCAGGACATCACAGCATCTCTAGAATTTTATAGATAAATGTTAATATTGTTGGCTTTGTAATGCATGTAAATCCATGTTTGTGTAAACACATTGCATCTTGATTCTAAAAACAAAAAGCCTGTGTCCAAATCAGTATAAAAAGCACTCTCTTGTATACTGAAATGTTCTTCTTGTTTCATCTGACCTGATCACTGGTACCTTCAACCAGTGTGAGAGCAAATAAACAGCCCTTGCTTCAAATAGCTGCTTCGAAACATCTTCAATATTGCTGTATTCCTGTGACCTGCAGATTAGACCCTAAATCTAATCCGTTCTCCGGCTGTTTCTGAGGTTGGACCGAGCTTTTCTGGTACCACTGTTCTGCCTGCTACCCAGCAGCTCCGGCCAGTGTGATAGGCCAAGAGGGATCCATCCACAGCAACCCTGATCCATAGTCAGAGGTCAGGAGTACCAGCCCAGGTACGCAGTGTCAGTTACCCAGAAGAACCCCGGTACTGGATGTCGGTAAGGAGTCCAGGGGTGGCAGCATTGGTAAGCCCCTCCTACTGCGGCAAGAGGGCGCATTTGGGATAACGAAAGGGAACGGTGGCAAAGTAAGCCCAGCCGGTTCCCTGCAGCAACAGACAGGGTGGCATAGGCGGTCCATCCTGTCACACTAACGAACTAAAATGACCCTTGAATATGTTATAAAATTTAGACTGTAATCTTCACAGGGGTAGGGACTGTTCTCTGTAAAGCACTGAGTAATATGTTTATCTCAAGGACCTGGGGGAACTAACTGAACTAACGCTACTGCAGGGGATTCAATGTGCAGTCGTTGACCCGATCACAAGCCCAGAAGAGGAGGGGGGATCAGAAGGGTGGACCAACATGCATGCCCACGTACCAACTAGCTTATACTACAACTGTTTATTTTTAGTCACAATTGATCCATCAACCTTATCTTGTTATTGCTGCTGCAATCCTGCATTTCCTCGTGCCTCAAAATTATTGTTATCAATTATATAATGCTAGGCATTCTTTGCAGAGATATTTATTAAAACATGAATAAGTCAAATTGCAACCAAACTGAAACTTTAAGGCACATATTTTCTAGTGTCCCAGATCTTTGCTGTCAGTCACATTGACTGTGGAGTCTATAGCTATACCCTTAAGCAATTCACAAGCATTTCTAAGTTCCTGCACTGTACTAGCCGTTGTTTACCTACCCTGAGAAAATACCAGAAAGGACCAAATGAATGTAAAAGTTCATATTCATATTGTGATACTTCTTTAATTTATTCCCCTTTAGCACCTTTTTTAAGATCGTGCTTTGGTCCAAGTAGCCGCAGTTGGCTCCAAAAATAAACAAAACATAAACATAAATCCTTGCCTGTCCAGCTCTGATACAATAAAGAACATTGCCTCTCTAAAGTGGAGGGACCTAATGTCACACACACACAAAATAATAGCGCTCACATGTAATAATAGCAGTGTCTCTGATCACCTGTTCCCCAGTTAGTGAGAGAGTGAGTGAACAGCCTCACAGCCTTTTAGCTACACGTAACAGGTGCAACTCCTGATTAGGAGTGCACTAGGTAGTAACCTGGAATACCAGAATGTGCCTAATGAATAGAGCCTGTCCTTCTCTCTCCATTCATAGTCCCAGGGACCCTTACACTACAGCCAAAAACAATATTTGGGAAGCTATTTCCCAAACACAATCAATCTCCCTGGGGTTTAGACGCACATAAACCTGGGACACATGTATATCCCATTAACCATGGGATGACCTTTGTCCCCAGAACAGCCTTAATCCTTTGTGGCATAAATTCAACATTGTCCTGGAAACATTCCTTAGAGATTCTGGTCCACGGTGACATGACAGTATCACGCAATTACTGCAGATTGGTCAGCTGCATATTCATGCTGTGAATCTCCTGCTTCACCACATCCCAAAGGGGTTCTATTGTATTGGGATCTGGTGACTGTGGGGTACACTGAACTCATAGTCATAGAACCAGCTTCAGATGACGTGTGCTTTGTGACATGTTGTGTTATCATGCCGGAAGTAGCCATCAGATGATGGGCAGCCTGTGACCATAAAGGGATGCAACCATACTCAGGTAGGCTGTGGTATTTAATCAATTCTCAATTAATATTAAGGGGCCTAATGTATGCCAAGAAAACATTCTGCACACCATTATGACACCAACATTTACACCAAATTCTGACCCTTCCGTCTGCAAACTAAATATTTTCCCTCTTCCTGCACACATAGGGCCTATTCAATCATGGCACATATCTGCATGTCATATTTTGAGTGTATTGTATGCAAAATCACACTGCACATGCCCAGATCCGGCAGAAACGTCCGTGAACGCCGCCCTTTTCTGTGCGCCTGGGAATACAAACGACACTTAGTACAGCCTATGATTTCAGGAAGTGAACTTGGTGGGGAAGGGGCGTTTTGCCATAGGCATTGAACAATAGGGGCGTTACAAACTGAAACGCACATAGCCACGTAAGAGTCAAGCCCTACGCTCATCAAAGTTATTTGTTTTTTTCCCGTGTCTCTTGCTTTAAGTCCTGATTAGTAATGATGACAGTCTCGTATGCCTGTTGTGACATAAGTTTGCAATCACGAGCAATTGTAACATTACTCTTTATGTTAGTAGACATTAACAACATTCTAATAAATGTATTTAAAGGGGAAAAAAAAGACTTTTTTTAACTGTTTTATGATTAATGCTTTTATTAGAATGTAACATAATTTCAATATTTTTTTATTTACCTGTCTTTTGCGAATTTATAATCCACATAGGTATTGGGTGCATCCTGCAGCGTCGAATTCAACAGCCCACGTATCTTGAGATCCGTGCCTTGATGAATTTGTGAGTACGCAGAGCCTAAAACCGTGTATAATACTGAATGCGGGTTGCGCTCAGAATGCTAGCCTTGATGAATCAGGCCTGTTCTGTCTTCCATGTCCACTCAGATTAATTCTGGCTGCTACAACACTGACTAGCAAAATATGTCTTGGGTACTATAATATACATTAGCTGCCTGTAGAACTAAATTTGTCATTGCAAACTAAAAACATTTTAAACCACTTTTCCCATAAAAAAAAATCAGGTGTGATTCTTTATATAACTGACTGTGGCAAGCTATAAGAAGAATGGTGGCATTTGCCAATTCCCCTTGGCATTATTAAAGATTTATGATTCTTGACTACCATGGCAACCACAGTCACATGGCACATGTTGTAAGGAACATAGAGGCGTTGGAACATCACTCTGAGCTCTGTCTGTACTGTGAAATACTCCTACATCCCCTCTGTCATCACATGACATGCTGAGAGTTAAACAGAGATATTTTGAAATTTAAAAAATGATTTGACTGTTTTACACATGGATCATGAAACTATAAATTTAATTCAACAGATAATAGAGTATGCTTAAACTTCTGGCCAGAAAGTTACACAATATTACATAAAGGTTAAAACTTGCACAAGTCATAAATGACAGATCACAAACTGTTCAACAAAAATACCTAGTTCCTATATTCAGTGGAAGTGTTTTAAAACATCTCAGATTCATACTGAGTCAAGTTCAAGCAAATTTCACTTTTACAGGCTGTTTATAGTGTGCTCCAGAGGCAAATGGCGAGTAATAAACAGTATATTATAACAGGCAGGATTGATATGCCAGGCTCAAAGGTTTTGTTCCTTTTGGTAGTAATAAACGATCAAAGAAAGAATAGTGTTACGTGGCTGGCAGGTCTGCGGATCTGGAGAAATAAGGTTACAGGAACTTGTATTTCCTCTCCGCACAAGAGGCAGTAAGATTGCTATTCCCATCGTATTCCTCGGTCCAATCATTAGCAGGGAAGGGGACGCATTGTTCCTTCTACTCCCGTAGTCTCCACTGTGTTTTTGAAGTCGTCCAATGTGTAGATTTTGTGGTGCTGGAAAACAAACACATTCGTTCCAGATGTAGAGCTGTCCGGATAACGCTTTCTGCTCAGTGGTGAAATGACCGGTAGTTGTGACTGGGCAAACCAGTGGAGAGGATTGTTTGCCGGCTAACTAGGGTCCTTAATAGCAAAAAGTTTGAATGCGAAGCGCCCGAAAATAGCGCTGTGTCCTCTCAGTTTGTGGATAATGAGGATATGTATCAGTCAGTCAAATAAAGAATGAATAAAGTATTAAAACACCAACGCGTTTCGCCCAGAATAGCAACAAGAGCTTCCTCAGGGTAAAGTGTGTTCAAATTAGAGTCTTTTTATAGTGCCTGGAATTACGGCTGCTCTTTTAATTACTACTTGATGTAACGCAGGTGTGCATCAGCATACAGATGCTTTCGGTGATTGTTTAAAAAAGTGAGTCAAAGTGTAATCCTTTGAATTGAGGTTGCTTTGATTGCAGCAAAATAAGCAATTTTAACAAATTTAGGGATAGGCATAGTCAGTATCATAAATCCACAAAAAAATGATTACAGCAATAGATCCATATTAGAAAACCTTACACTGCAACCGAGTTATTGTAGGTAGCTTAGAATCACCTACAGTTCAACTGCGTAAATCTTCACAAGTGGAATGATTTGCAGAATTCTAAGGTATCGGTTCACATTAATATGCAGATGTGTACGGTGATTGCTTAGAGTACTGACTTAGATGCAGATCCCTGTTATTTGAGAGGTTACATTGATTCCTGTAGGGTAATTTATGATTTATGAGGTCACATTGATTTCAGCAGGATAAGCCATATTAGTAGATCGAATGAACATAATCAATATCAGCAGTGTCGGACTGGGGCATGAAGGGCCCACTGGGGGACTGCAACACTAGGGGCCCACCAGAGGGGGTGTGGTCAGCCATTATAGAGGCGGGACCTGACACTAGAGGGGGAGTGGTCAGTCCACGAAGGACAGCTAGCACCTTAGTGTAGTATATAAAGCATATAGTGTGTGTATAAAGAATACACAGTCTTGACCTGCCCCTTAGATTGGGCAGAACAGTCACCAAAAATCAGGATTGTCCCACTAGACCAGGCTTGGCTAACCTGTGGTACTCCAGGTGTTGTGAAACTACAAGCCCCAGCATGCTTTGCCAATATATAGCAGCTTATTGCTGTAAGGGTATGCTGGGACTTGTAGTTTCACAACATCTGGAGTACCACAGGTTAGCCAACCCTGCACTAGACTCAGAACATTTTACAGACTGTCCTACCTGTTGTTGTTACTTTTACCACCTGTGGCTGCTGGTTTCTTTAGTTGTGGCTTGTCTGGATCCTGGAATGTTGAGGGCCCTATTTGGAAAAAATAATGGGTACATTTAGAAACGCCAACCATCCCTGACATTAAATCAACAGCACCCACATTTAATAATTAGGCCTCTCTCCAGCCTCAACATTAAAGTATTAGTGCTCACATTTGATAAATAGATCTATTTCCCTCCAACCAACCTCAACATTAAATTAATAGTATTCCCATTTAATAAATCAACCTATTACCCTCTCTCCAAACAGCCCCAGCAATAAATTAATAGCATTTACGTTTAATACATCCATTTCCCACGACTATCCCTAGCATTAAATAATTAATATTCACATTTAATAGATAGCCCTACTTCCCACACTCAGCCCCACATTCAATTATAGACCCAAACCACCTCAGCATTAAAGGTCCCATCAGCCCCTCCGTATAGTGTTCTCTGTGCAGCCCCCCCTCACTATAGTTTAGCAAAGGCAGCCCCCTCACTATAGTTTAGTATAGTCAGCCCCCCTATAGTTTAGTATAGATAGGCAGCCCCCCTATGCCACATAGTAGAGCCTCCAATGTTATGCCACATAGTGCCCCCAATGTTATGCCACCCAGTAGTGCCCCAAATGTTATGCCACATAGTGTCCCCATTGTTATGCCACCCAGTAGTGCCCCAAATGTTATGCCACATAGTGCCCCCAATGTTATGCCACCCAGTAGTGCCCCAAATGTTATGCCACATAGTGCCCACAATGTTATGCCACATAGTGCCCCCAATGTTATGCCACCCAGTAGTGGCCCAAGTGTTATGCTACATAGTGCCCCCAATGTTATGCCACCCAGTAGTGCCCCAAATGTTATGCCACATAGTGCCCCCAATGTTATGCCACCCAGTAGTGCCCCAAATGTTATGCCACATAGTGCCCCCATTGTTATGCCACCCAGTAGTGCCCCAAATGTTATGCCACATAGTGCCCCCATTGTTATGCCACCCAGTAGTGCCCCAAATGTTATGCCACATAGTGCCCCCAATGTTATGCCCCCCAGTAGTGCCCCAAATGTTATGCCACATAGTGCCCCCAATGTTATGCCACCCAGTAGTGGCCCAAATGTTATGTCACATAGTGCCCCCAATGTTATGCCACCCAGTAGTGCCCCAAATGTTATGCCACTTAAGTGTCCCCAATTCACACACACACACACACACACACACTAACTATATCTATATCTATATATATATACAGATATATATATATACATATATATATATAGTATAAACAAATGGTTAAAGAATATACTTACCGATATGCTGATTGCTGCAGAGCAGGCTCTCTGCTCCTTCTCCCTTCTTCAGCGGCGCGGGAACATCAGCTGACAGGGGGAGGGGGCGGGTCACATGATCGCAGCTGCGATCGCAATTGAGCAGCGGGGACGCCGGAGAGGACCGTGGTGAGGACAACGGGCCACCAGGTAAGCTCCGCCCACAGGTAAAAGGGGGTGTGGCGGTAAGGTAGGCGGGTGATTTCACCGGTAGCCCGCTGGGCCAGTCCGACGCTGAATATCAGAGTCCACAAGTAAGCAATAACGTTAAATCCTTAATAGGAAACATTTCCCTGAAATCATACAATGACATAATTTTCAGTTAATAATTAATACATCCTGACATAGGTAGAATTAGAGTATTTAGCATAAGAGTAATTCCAGGTAATTTTTAGTACAACTGAGTGCATATCCCAAAAAATGAGTGATGTGTAGAATTTTTTAGTGCCCACTGTAGTTTCCTGTTCTTAGCTGACAGGAGTGGAACCCTGTGTGGTATTCAGTTGCTGTAGACCATACACTTCAAGGTACGACGGGCTGTGTGTTCAGAGATGTTCTTTTGCATACCCGTGTTGCATGATTATTTGAGTTCCTGTTGCTTTCCTGTCATTGTGAACCAGTCTGGCCATTCTGCTCCGACCTCTCTCATTAACAAGGTATTTTAGCCACAGAACTGCCACTCACTTGCACCATTCTCTGTAAACTCTAGAGACTTTTGTGCATGAAAATCCCAGGAGATCAGCAGTTTCTGAGATATTCAACCACCCAATCTGGCACCAATCATTCCATGGTCAAAGTCACTTAGATCACATTTTTTTCCCCATTCTGATCTGAACCTTTTGACCATGTTCGTATGATGTCTGCATGATTTTAAGCACTGAGTTGCTGCCACATGATTGGCTCCCCATAGAGGTCAACAGAAAGATGAGCAGAGATTTCTTACTGTAATAGGAGGCAAAGTGCCCAGCCGGACATCGAGGCGATGTTTGGCGGCACCTTTTGCTGCATTGAATAGGGGTAACTTACCCTCCTCTCTGCTAAGGAAGTGCAAGCACTTCTCACATCCCCTCCATCCAGCCCCCCTGACCTTATCCCCTCCCACCTCACCAGCACCCTTCCATCTCCTCCTGACTCAACCCCTATGTGTCACCTATATGTCACCCCTCTAATCATACCCCTAACCAGTAGACTGTAGACTGTCACAAGTCATGTATCCTCCTTTAACTTGCACACCTTTGTCCTGCACTGCCTCCCCTGGTTTCCATGCTTCCCATATCTTCTAACTCCATCAATGGCTCTGACCCTGTTTCATATGCCCATGCACCTGGGCACAGGCTCAAGTTTTCCTTCCCTCTCATCTCCTGTTTGTTTCTTCAAGCAACAGTAAACACATTGCACTGACCTGCAAACCATTGATGGTTGTTCGGCTATCCATAGCTCTATAGTATAAAATTCACTTGGAGTCTCAATGGTGTAAGTCCTTTTGAATCGTTACTATTTTCAGTGAGCATTAACGTGTCCATTTTGCCTGACCAGAAGGAGTGTGGTTTATTTAAATTTTGTGTTGGGGCACTACAGGTCACAGCGGGCCCTGAGTGCCAGGGCATGCTGGCACTTGTGGTTTCCCAAGTGCTAGCCTGCCCTGGCTGCCATGGGTATGCTGGTGCTTGTAGTACTAGAGGCACCAACATACTCAAACTGTTAATGGCAACCTTGGCTTGATGGGACCAGTAGTGCACCCACACAAAATGGTGTCTTTTTTTTTTATGAAAAACACTTTTATTACCGTACACCAACCACTCAGGGATGTGGGAAGAGCCCTAGTGCCTTCAGCAATTTCTGGAGGCAGCCCTGGTTGGTGCTATATAAAGAAACGATAACAGTAATAGACAAGACACAAGGAAATGCAGGATTACAGCAACACTGTCAAGATAAGGTTGATGTATCATCACATATGACTAAGAATAAACAGTTGTTGTATCAGATAGGTAGTATGTTGGTATGAGATAAGTTTTCAGAGATTGTATAAAGATTTGTAAGGTAGGACTGAGTCTGATGTAGTCAGATAGAGAATTCCATCGGTGAGGTGCTGTTCAGGAAAAAGTCTTGTTGGTGTGAATGTGTTGTGGTTACCAGAATAGAGGGCAATCTGAGGTCATTGGTAAAATGAGTGGGACAATGGGATATTTAGAAGTAAGAGAGTTGTATGGTGGAGCTGTGTTGGAAAGAACTATGTAAGTTAGTGTTAGAAGGAGGGAGAGCCAGAGCGGGGAGCTACAAAGAGGTAACTTAGAGGAAAATCAGTAGGTCAAGTAGATCAGTTTTGTCCTCCGTCTTAGGGCAGTAAGGCTACATTTTGTACACTTACATAGGGGAGGGCTGAATATTATGAGGAGCGTAGCATCTGAAAAAGTACATACTGGGCCTGATTTATCTTCTAACGCAATCTGAACATAACTTGCGTCTAAAAAAAAGCATGTAACTGGCATGCACGTACATTTGTATTCAAATACAAGTGGATCTCAAGAAACGTTTCCATTTGAATCTGGGTATAAATACACTATACGTTAATGCCGTATGCAGACAGACAGAACACACTGCAGAATATGCACATCAGAATGCATGCAAAAAAAAAATATTTTATAAGAAAAAATTGACAACGCTTAATACTAGAATCATTAATAAAAATATATGTTGAAAAATATATGTTGATGTTCTTAATGCGCACTGTACATAAAGTGCAATTTTATAGCTTCTTTTACTTGCAAACACATGTTCTGGCATGCATACGTGTAGGTTCACGATCAATCGACACTTAAATCTACCCTGTAAATGGAGCAAGTGATGCTGCTAGAAAACACGTAACTAAGAGATGCCCTGAACTTAATTCGGCTGCACATGCACGTACCAGACCTCGGCTCGCCCTTACTGTAGTTTTCTGTACATTGCCTACATACGTCTGCCCCTTATCACCCTGGATCCGCCTTCAAGTTGTAGGTAGTCAGAGGTGTTATTTGTGTTTGGACATGAATTGCATGGAGTTGTATTGTACTGTTCTGGGAATTACACAAGATATGGCATGCAAGGGACTTACATCCAAAGATGAGTCAGGCCACAATGTATAATATGCACATTGACATGACCGCAGTGGTGTCCCAAGCCGCCGCAGTTCATTGTTTACTTTTCGGCCACGCCACGGCCATCACCGTAGCGACAGGGACGTCACTTTCTGGTGATGGCCGGGATGCTCTGTGTGTATGCTCCGCGTCCCGGCATGAAGGCAGCAAGGTAAGTGTGCGCCAGTTATATATTATTAATTATGCAGCCTCATTTGGCTAATTACCTCCTTGCCACTTATTGGGGGATGTTTGTATTTAAGGCAGGAAGGGCTTAGTCGCCCTGCTGGTTATAGCGTTTTGCTATTGGATTGCTGATCTGCTCTTTTCTGTGCTCTGTGAACTTTCTTTGTTTGACCTCCTGTTGTGACCCCTGGCTTGTTATTTGGACTCTGCTCAAATTCTGATAGCCCTGACCTTCAGATCTGTACCTTGGATTTTCCTGCTCGTTGCCAGCCCTGACCCTTTGCCTGTTTTTGAACACTCTGCCAGCTACGGACCCCTGACGCTGGCGTGCCGTACTTATGATTACACCTTGCACTTCCCTATGCAACCACTATATTTACTGAGCCAGGGAGAATACCTTTTTGCATTTACCCTTGAGGGAAGGGGACCACCTCCACCCACTCTCCTCCCAATGGCAGCACAATACATAATCATTCTAGAGGGAAGTGCTGACTTCTCCACCTTTTGTTTCTATAATTTGACCACTGGGCCCTAGGAGTTTGCCGCTGCATCCCTCTATACATTTTTTATACACTTATTAAGCAATCCCAGGAAATGATACAAGCTCAGAGAAGGGAGAGATTACTTAGATTAGTGGACATTTTTTCAAAAAAAGATAGAGTTATAGAACCCTGTGTAAGTGAAAACACATTTTGTGCAAATTTCCTAAGATATTAGAAGCTTCTCACTTTGGAAATAAAGCAATAGTGGGAAACCACCACTCTATCAAAATATAGAGAGAATGAAATTGTCCCTAGAGGTTTGAGAATCACAAAAGAAACACACTTAACTTGGATAATAAAGGTTTTATGAGAAAATGGAAAAAATCCTTGATATGTGTTCATTCTCACTGAAAATCGATCTAGGACATGCCCTTCCCCAACTATAAATCTTTCCCCACGTTTTAAATTGACCTCCCCCTCTAATTCAACATGGTTTTGCCCAGGTGCACAATTACTCCTTTTTTTTTGCTTTACTTTCCTTAATGAATCAGGCTCTCAATTTAAATTAAACTGAGAAGGCCTGATTATCAAGGTAGGTACACTGAGAGCACCAATCTCCCAGGGCCAGAAAAGGAGAAGAAACCTGTTAGGTACAGGGTTACACGAGGAGGACACAAATTTAGGAGCCAAGCCAAAACTAAAGCAGTAGAAAATCTAGGAGAGGGTATTTTTAACCTTAGTAAAACAGAACTAACAAACCCACAAAAGCGTATACTGGGGAAAGGCCTCAAATTTGTCCCAAAGAAACCAATGAATAAGTTTGAAACATTCATTGATGTACATAAGTTTGTAAGGAAAATCACCCTTAAGAAGTTTTTTGCTTTTCCTCCCAATACTAGACCATCTAAGATCGTAATAAATGAGGACGAATCATATAAACACACAGATCAAAAAGTTAGATCCACGTTTTACCCTAGACATGTTAAAGGTCTGTTTATTAACACGTTCCAAAAATTGGTCGAGAAGGACTTGGAGGAAATCCCAATAAGGAATCCTCCCAAGACCTGCTATATCACAAAATCTAAGACGGGCAATCAATGAGCTTGGAAAGAACAGAAGCCTGGTTATAAAACCAGCAGATAAAGGGAGGGGCATTGCAATTCTAGAAAAAGTAGACTATGAGACCAAACTAAATAGACAATTGATGAACACTACACCTATGAGCACCTTTCAGGTGATCCCACAAAATAGTATCAGAAAGAATTAGAAAATCTCCTGAATAGGGCAGCCACAAAAGGCACGCAATAAAAATTAATATGACAATTTATTCATCAAGTACCCCAGGCTACCAGTCATCTATCTGCTACCCAAACTACACAAAGCTCTGAATAACCCACCCAAGAGACCTCTTATTACTGGGATTGTGTCACTGACCAGTAATCTTTCCTGTTATATAGACCGGTTTCTGCAACCCATTGTCATCTAACAAAAGAGCTATTTAAGGAATACAGGATATGTCCTTGACCTTCTTAGAGACATTCAGTGGAAAGACACCTATACCCTTGTGACTTTCAACGTTACGTCGCTCTATACTAGAGTAGAACACGAAGCGGGGTGTAGGCATGTTAAAGCCAACCTGGAAAAGAAATCAGATCTTCCGAGGGATCAAATAGACTTATTACTTGAAAGTATTCAATTTGCTTTGGAACATAATTTCTTATAGTCAGGTGGAGGCCTCTATAAACAAGTTTGCGGGACTGCCATGGGCGCGAAGTTCGCGCCCAGTTACGCAAACCTGTTTATGGCCTATTGGGAAGAACAACACATTTGGACCAAAAATTCATTTGCTGATAAACTTCACACTTGGCGTCGCTACATTGACGACATTCTGTGTATTTGGGAAGAAGGAAGAGAGGAACTTCTTTCCTTCATTGACTACATTAACAACAATCCCCTTAATATTCACTTTACACCACACATCAGCCCAGAGAAGGTTGAGTTCCTTGACCTAGAAATTTATGTTAGTAATCAACAACTGAAGACGAAAACCTTTTTGAAAACCGTAGATTGTAATTCATACATCCCCACGTCGTGCAGTCACTATCCCAATTGGCTGAATAATATCCCCCGGGGGCGTAACTGATCAGATCTAGAACAGTACAACAAACAATTCTCTATCCTTAAGCAAAGGTTTCTAGAAAGGAACTATAGCACGAACCTAGTGAATAAAGCGTATTCAGAAGTTAGGGAAATTACAAGGGAAGGAATTTTAGAAAAGAGAACAAATACGAAAAAAAAACAGAAAACCTTTGAAATACACAGAGAAAGAATGTGTAGAGATTCTATTTATCACTAGATACAATAAGGATACCAACAGGATAGAAGAGATCATAAGAAAGCACTGGAACATCCTCCTAGGAGATGAAAAACTAAGGGAGATTCTGCCCCCTAGACCAAAATTAATCTATAAGACGGTAGATAGTCTAAAAAGTCATCTAGTAGAAAGTACGATTGCCCCGCAAAGATTTACAACAAAAAAGAGCTCTTGGCTTAATGAAAATGTTAAAAGCTTCTACCATTGTAATAGATGCAGTGCATGTATCTCAAGTAGATGTAGAAAAAAACTACCAAAACTTTCAGATCCATCACTACTGGAGTCACATATAGCATCTGTGACACCGCAGGGGTTATCTATTTACTAGAATACCCCTGTGGAAAGCAATATGTTGGTAGGACGATTAGGAAACTCAGTGTTAGAATCCTAGACCATCAGAGAAACATTTGAAAGAAAATTGAAAATAACGGTGTTCCCGTACATTTCCTCCCAATTTCACAATAATGATCCCTCCAGTCTTAATTTTATGGCTCTTTTCAAGGTTGAGAAGTCATGGTGAGGAGGGAATTATATTAAGAAAATTTCACAAGAAGAAGCAAAATGGATCTTCAATCTAAAAACCCTTTCGCCCCATGGCCTGAATGTAGATTTTGATCTTAGCACTTTCTTATGATGCTGATTCGCCCCAGTGTATGCTTTTTAGGGGTTACTACCCATTCTGGGTATATATTCACTATTCTTTAATGTATGTTATATTTGAAAATATGTAAAATATTGCAGCTACACATCGATTTGTCTTTCCCTAAAGTCCTGAGCTTGAGGCGTATGGTTGACAGTGTGACTACCATAATATGATTGTTAGAGCTATGGGACAATCCTTTAATTCATTGTAAACTCATCCTTTCCAAAATGGCTGTCCACGCTCAGGCTTCCCATAGAACGGAGTTTCCTCTAAAGCACCTGCATAGGATTGAGAGGACTACAACATGGCTACCCTTTGTTTAGGGACAATCAATTAAATATACTATTTTTACTCCATTGCTCAACCACATCGTAATTTAGACTACATATGGATTAATAAAAAAAAACAGCCCACTCTCTCTGAGCCAATCATGAAGAATTGTTCATTATGGAAGGACTTTATAAACCCTGCATGGTATCAATCACCACTATTGTTTATTCCCTGAAGAAGCCCTGCCGGGCAAAACTCGTAGGTTCCCTATGCTGATAATATTTCAACATTTGTATATGTGGTGGCCGAGTACTGATGGGATTTCCTTCCCTTACCTTGTCCTCCAGACACGAGTCAGGTTCTTTTTTATTCGGACATCCGGTGGTCAGGAGATAAATACTTCAATGAGTGGGACAAGGATTGGTCAAATAACTTGGGTTTAATAATAATGCGGTAAAGATAATTTTGGTAAGCAACCGCGCCACTTACCCCTTCAACTCAATGGCAATGACAAAACACTCATTTGATTAACATAGAGCACAATAGCATTTAACATATAATAATAAATCCATTTTCAGGTAAATCACTTAACATTAATATTCAACTAAAACATTTGGTGCACCAATATTATCCCTGGTAACGTTACCATATTTTACACTCAGCCCTGGGTTGAACTGTGCACAGGAATTTAGTAGAAGTGCTGCACGTGGTTGGGGCCCATAAATTACTTTTTCACGCCAAATAAGCTGATGATCTTTTGTATTACACAATCTCTTTTGTGTGTATTCACAGACCTCTCTATTTTCTCTCCTCTCACACTGTTCTCAGTACATAGCTCAGTCTGTTTAGTGTGATGTCACCGATCTCTATACTGCTTATTTGTTTTCAGTACTTTCCTTTTTACTCACACCTCTCTTTGGCTCACTTCTTATCTTCTTCTCTCTCAGTCTGCAGACACAGGGATCTCTCTCAGTCTATGCAGACACAGGGATCTCTCTCAGTCTATGCAGACACAGGGATCTCTCTCCCTCAGAAGTCTAGAACTTTCCTCTCCCCACTGCCTTCTGGGAGTTCACAGTTATTACCAAAGTTAGTGGACTTGTTGCTATGCCACACACTCCTCCTTCCTGTCACTCCCGGCAACCACCAACCACTCCCAACTGTCACTTCTCCCTCAAGAAACATTTTTTTTTTTTTAAAAATCTTTATAAACACTTTTAACAATTAACAAATTAAATTAACAAATTAAAAACATATAGATACACCCCAGGGTACTCAGATTTTGGGGCACCACATATACACCATATACTGCTGGAACATCCTAATTGCATCGATAGCCGGCGGCAATAGCCGGTAACTACTCATCACTACACCATGCATGTGCACCACCAGACGTACTGCATTCAGAACGCCGTATACTCCAGCCATCTACATCAGATGCCCCCTGTTCTCAGGGGGAGGTAAAAGATCTACACGGGACTCGCTGGAAGGAACTTTAACACGCCGGTATTGAGTGAGTCTGACTTCATTCTTTAAGAACTGCATGTACTTTCTCCATCTATTTTGCATTTCACTTCTGGGTTGTTTCATCCTATTTGGACTCTCAGTTTACAGCACAACTGCAAGACCCATTCAGCATTGATTCCCCTGTTACATAGTCATCTATTCTGCTATAATACCACCATCCACTTCTCTACAAGGACACTTTGAATGCCTGAACCTGATACATAGTTGTCTGGTTGTTCACTGCTTGAACTTTCATTGTGATTTACACAAGGAGCGTTTGGATTATTTGCCTAACATTACTATGTGACAGAATTGAGAGACTGCACTTTGTTTATTGATACATTATTTTGAGATATTATGCTGTCATCCAGGCTCGGACTGGCCTGCAGGGCAGCAGGACTATCCACCGGTAGGCCCCTCCACATTATAGCCACGCCCCCTCCATTGTTAGGGAGGAGCTAAGAAAACAGCTGACTCCCGACTTGCATAAAATTCATCTTTTGGACATACGCGAGAACAGGAAGGGACAGATGCGTTCCACAGTGGAACGCAGGCGCCTTCCTCTCCAACAGTAACAAGCACGGACCACGAGAAACATCCTCTGATTTCTGGATACCCGGCCACCATCTCTATATATATCGAAACTGCAAGTAAACAAAGTTAAATTTGAAAGCATCGCAGCAATAACCATGTGATATATGTGGACAGTGATCTGAATATTTATATTGCACTAGCAGAGACTTAAAGAAATACCAATTCCCATCTACTGGACTTGTATGCTATGAACATTATTTTATTGAGATATCAGTGACTGTGTTATATCTGGATCAATGCAGCATTTATACCCACTGCCATTTGCCTCCCAGTAGCTAGACTAGTCCAGGTCTATATACCTAGGGTTGTCTGATTTTTTATGTATGTTCAATTGATGCCATACCATATGTATGTATATAGAAATCAATGCCTCATAATATAAATACTGTGGTTTAATTGGAGTATTTTATTTGTCTATATTAATGTATTTTTATGTATTTTAACCAGGATTCAATAAATTGTGATAAAACTAACATTAAATGTTATCCCACTAATTGAACCGAGCCTCTTGCTCACAGCCTAATACAAGATATAGAAAAATACGAATTGTGTTCAAGATAAAAGAATACAAATTTTATTATTAGCATTACACTTGGAATAATACATAAGTCAATGAGCGCTTAACTTTCAGTATATTATTAGTTCGTAGAGAGGGATAACCTGTGTTAATGCTGCTCTTGCAACAGTAGGGGTAGAGCGCAACTTCCCCCCCCCCTCCCTGTTTTTGCCAAACACTCCCGTTAAACACACTACCACACAGGTGTAGAGAGTCGCGTCTGCGCTCTCTGAACCTGCGCGGTAGTGTGTTTTTCACTTTGAGCAGGGCAGATGAGAGTAGGAGTTCCGGATATCCAACTGCCCAGAGGAGCATGAGCAGGTTAGTAACTAAGTGCGCAGTCAGCCTGTCATTTTAAAAGAGATGGGTGAGCACACTACATTCTTTATATACTACACTATGGTGCTAGCTGTCCTTCGTGGGCTGACCACTCTCCCTTTAGTGTCTGGTCTCGCCTCTATGATGGCTGGCCACACCCCCTCTGGTGGGCCCCTAGCGTTGCAGTCCCCCGGTGGGCCCTTCATGCCCCAGTCCGACACTGCTGTCATCTGATATCTAATGGTTTTCACTTGAGACTATTGTGTCTGTTGACACATCCTAGCTGTAACCCAGAAAGTTATATTTTATATGTCCATTGTTTTTGATATAATTGGTCCGGACCTGTTATTGAGGTTGTCTATATTTTATCTTATACTGTGAATAAACATTGTTTTTGCCATACTTATGATTGCACTTTGCACTTACCTCTGCAACCATTATATTTACTGCGCCAGGGAGAATATCTTTTTGCACTGACTATCCTCTACCATCCTGTCTACCGCCTCCTATCCCCTGGCTGTGGTATTGCATATCAACTTACACTACGCTAGAGTTAAGACCTGGGGGCATCTGAGTACTTGTGAGCTCGTCTAGCTCTACAGGACAGGTGGCTGCTATAGGCAAAGACCTCTATCCCTAGTTCTGCAAGCTTATGGCAATAGTTGCTAGCCGTAACACATATATTTAGGGCACTGTGCATGGTATGGTGCATGGGTTATCAGACATCTAAATTGTTAACATGTATTGGATGGCAATAAAGGAAATACTGTTGTAGAGTGGGACGTATACCAGGGTATCTAGTGTTAAACTGCTCAAAGGATTCCCAGAAAGTGGGTGCACACATATGTGCCTGTGCAGACTTGTGCTAATCTGGCACTTATACCCGCCTGCGTCTGGAGAGGTGGGAGGGGGAGGGGAAGGGCGTGCAAACATAGGCCAAGGACAGTGAAGGCGCATTTATGCAAATGCAGCTCATACAGATTTTACACCTGCTACAGTGAAGGTTCAAATACTCGCTGATGATGGCTTGCTGCAAGCTAGGTGCAAATGCTGCTGATCCAGATGGATGTCGAGATGTGTACAGCTGTGCATATGGGCAGAAATACACTAGGATTCATATTCTTTTATTAATTTACTCTCATTTTGCGACCAACTCTGCATAAGTCCAGCGCAACTAAATTGCAAGTGCAAAAAAGTTAATGCAATTCTTAGCAGACCCAGACCAGTCACATGCAGCATTGTTCCAAGCATAATAGCCAATGCCCATCATATCATATCACACGGACGCATCTCCTGTCCACCAGGGTTCCATGCCTAATATATACCGCTAGCGCCAATTTAACATGCCTCATGCCCACCATGTAAGACATGTGCCCAACATAAGTATATCATGCCCCCCACAGTAAAATGCCCATCATTTACAGCCTTGACTCAATATACCATAGTTTATGCAGGGCCACCAAGAGAAGTTTCAGGCCCCGTTACAGCAACCTCTTGGGACCATTTCCATAGCTGTCAAAGAGGGCATGACCACATCAGGTTGGTGGCTCCCACTACTACACTGGCAGTCCTGGGGCCCGGTACTCAGTACCTGCTCCCCAACCTTCTCAGCGCCCCTGGCCTTACGTACACCCTAGTTCCATACCCACAATATAACCACTGCAAATAGTGTTCCTAGTATACCGATGCCAACTACATATAGCGCCATGTCCAACATGCTAGCGACAGTCCCATATCCACTATATGCAATCTCAGCCCATCGTAATTGCCTCATGCCCACCAACACATAATATTCACCTTCAACCTCCTAAAAATGCCTAATGCACACCTTATATGCAGGGCCGGATTAACCATAGGGCTAACTGGGCTACAGCCCAGGGGCCTATGGCATCCAGGGGGCCCTTGAAAGTGCTCAGCAGCAGTATTGATACCCAGCATACCATTAGCCTTCCCTCTCAGGGTTTCTACCTTGTCCTCTCACACTTATTAGAGGTTGGTTGGACTCTTCACATTAGCAGAGAGGAGACCACGTTGCTAGTATGAAGAGTCAATGGAGAGGAAAAAATATGATTTGTGGCAATTAAATTGCAGACCTTACATCCATTAAAATCCCTGGTAGCTTCAATCAGTGAAAATGTGTGGCTTCTATTTCTAAAACAATTAATTACACCGCATGTTCCTATCAGAGAAGAGAGGCAGACCATTTGACTTCATTCTACTCATTAAGGCCACCCTGCGGTCCACCACAAAACATTACTTTATCGAGTTCAAGTAGGACGATTACTGCGTTTGTTGAACACACTAGCAAAGCAGATAGGTGAAACCTTTAAAATAGAAGTATAGACCACTGAAATTTCTTGACATCATCTGTTTAAATTTAGATGGTCACTCACAAAACCGATAACAACAATCTCCAACCAGATTTATGGTAATGTCCAATAATCATCTGTATGGTCCCTATCAGATCATTATTGGGTAATATGCTTATTTTGGGACCACTCCACTGCTATATCAAGCCAATTGGCCAATATCGCTGGCAATATAGCAGTGTGTGGCAAGCACTAGATGCAGATTTGTAATATAGTAAAAAGTCAGAATTCTGCGCTGTGAGTATTAAATGATTAGTTTCACCTACAGCTAGTGCAGAGCGTCAAACAGATATTTCAAACTAATATTAACTAACCTCTAGTTAGCATATATAGTCCACCTCCCACCTCTCTGTCATCTGCCTGGCCTCAACAGCCTTGGAATCACCCGCACAAATAACTTTCTGTTTATGTAATCATAAAGACGCATCCAATCTTGGTTTGAAAAGTGTGTAGCGTTCTGGAATTATTGTTGACTTACGTCAGAGTTGTAATTGCTGTCTTTGCTGATCAGTGATTATCTTGCTGTTAAAAGTTAATGTCTATATCGGGTCTATTTATGAAACGGGGAAAAAACCCTATGGCCGGTTCTATATTTCAAGGAGTATATCGTCAGGCAACAGCGATAAGATCTGCCAGATTTCGACGGTGATAGCTTCCCCAAGCAAAGTAGCAAGAATCGCAGCAGGATAAGTCCCTTGTTTCTGAGATGATGATTTCAGAAGAAAAATAAATGAAAAAAAGCTTTATTATTTAACTTTTTTCAATTGTTAATAGTTTGAAAATATTATTATTACTATTTTAACTTAATTATTTTATTATTAATTTTTATCAATAGTGGAACTGAAAACCCAAATCTTGGCTTTCAGTTCAACTGCTTAATCTACCAAATATCTAGCATTTAATTTACAAACATCAGAGCCTTTTAAAGTGGGTGAACTTTCTAAAACAAATATGCCAGCTTTCAGTGAAATATAATGCTTATTTTACAATAAATCAAACTATTAAAACAACAAAATAAATATAAATCATTGAGCTGGATGAACGATCAACTGGAGAGTCCTTTGAAATTACAGGCTAGGCAGTCTTAAGATTGTTGTCACCTCTTGTACCTGTAAATGAACAAACTGTAGTTGAGATAATCAGTGATATCTACATTTTGGTGCACCTCATAATATATAATAAAGCCTCCTCCATCTTTAGGTTAGATCACTCTCAGCAACTATGGACTTCGGCAAAATTAGGGTAAATCCTTTTTGCAAAACAATTGTGTTGATGGAGGTATCATGAAGTACTGACGGACAGAGCATGTTCTCAACCTTTACTATTTTACAGTTTCCCAATTACTTTTCCACTATTCTATCGAGGGAGGGTGGGCGGCACGGTGGCTCAGTGGTTAGCACTTCTGCCTTACAGCACAGGGATCATGAGTTCAATTCCCGACCATGGCCTTATCTGTGAAGAGTTTGTATGTTCTCCCCGTGTTTGCGTGGGTTTCCTCCGGGTGCTCCGGTTTCCTCCCACACTCCAAAAACATACTGGTAGGTTAATTGACTGCTAACAAAATTGTCTGTGTCTGTCTGTCTGTTTCTGTGTGTGTGTGTGTGTGTGTCTGTCTGTGTGTGTGTTAGGGAATTTAGACTGTAAGCCCCAATGGGGCAGGGACTGATGTGAGTGAGTTCTCTGTACAGCGCTACGGAAATAGTAGCGCTATATAAATAAATGGTAATAATAATAATAATAATCATGTGTGTCATTCAAATTAGAATTCAAAATGACACACCTGTCTGTCCTCTCGTTAAAACATGTGGTGTAATCACTTTTGCAGCCGAATACTTAGAGAACTAATCTCAGCTCAAATCTCTTTTCTTGACATTAACTATTTTATGACATGAAATATTAAGAATTCTTTTGGTTCACGCCTATTTGTTTTAGAATGAAATGTTGTTTTTTTCCCTTTTGTTGCCACTGACCCCAAACAGGAATGTTTCGACAACAAGACATAAATTGGAATCAAAGACGTCAAACGCACAATGTCGTTTACTGTGACAGAGCAGAGAGAGAGTAACTCGGCGGCAGCACTGTAACTGCGCAGGCACCGCCGGGCACTGAAGAACTACAACTCCCAGCAGAGGCGGAACTAGCAAACTGTGGGCCCTGGTGCAGAGCGGCGGGGAAGAGGGAATCGCACATCACAGTGATATGAAGTGGGTGACGTCACATCAAGAGGATTATTATTATTATTATTATCCTTTATTTGTTAGGCGCCACAAGGCTTCCGCAGCGCCGTACACAGTACAAACAGTAGACTATACAGGGTATAACAGTACAGAACAATAAACAAAAAGTACCAATACTTCAGAAACTCTAGGCAGGCTGATGCAAAAAACACGGAGCAGAAGAACAGGTGAGGAGACGGAGGGAAGAGGGCCCTGCTCAAGCGAGCTTACATCCTAAGGGAGGGTTAAACAGACCAGGCACAAGAGGAGCCAGTTGAGGCAATGGGAGAGAGGGGAGAATGAGTGGAGTATAGAGAAAGGGGTTATGTGGATGATTGGTAGGCTTTGAGAAACAGGTGAGTTTTGAGTGCACGTTTGAAGGAGCACAGAGCAGGAGAGAGGCGGATGGAGCAGGGGAGGTCATTCCAGTGAAGGGGGGCTGCACAGGAAAAGTCCTAGATTCTGGAATGGGAAGAGGTGATCAGAGTGGAGGAGAGGCGGCGGTCATTGGCCGAGCGCAGGGAGCGGGCGGGAGTGTGAATAGAGAGGAGGTTAGAGATATAAGGGGCAGTAGAGTGGGAGAGAGCCTTGTAAGTGGTGGTGAGGAGTTTGAAAAGAATTCTGTAAGGGAAGGGGAGCCAGTGTAGGGCAAGGCAGAGAGGGGAGGCAGAGGAGGAGCGGCATGAGAGGTAGATGAGTCTTGCAGCCACATTGAGTATAGAGCGGAGGGGGGAAAGATGGGAGTGGGGGAGGCCGGTGAGGAGGAGGTTACAATAATCGAGGCGGGAGATGATGAGTGCGTGGATGATGGTTTTGGTGGCCTCCTGAGAGAGAAAGGGACGTATGCGGGCGATGTTGCGTAGTTGGAAGCGACAGGCTTGGGCGAGGGAATGAATGTGGGGGGCAAAAGAGAGAGAGGAGTCAAGGGTGACACCCAAGCAGCGGAGTTGGGTGACAGAGGAGATGGTGATGTTGTTAACGACAATGGAGAGGTCATGGTGGGATGAGAGGCTGGGAGGAGGAAAGACAATGAGTTGAGTTTTGGAAATGTTGATTTTGAGAAAGCGCTCCGACATCCAGGAGGAGATGGCGGAGAGGCAGTCAGATACCTGAGCGAGGAGGGTGGAGGAAAGATCAGGTGAAGAGATGTAGAGTTGAATGTCGTCAGCATAAAGGTGATACTGAAGGCCAAAGGAGGAGATGAGAGCACCCAGGGAGGAAGTATAAAGCGAAAAGAGTAGAGGGCCGAGAACGGAGCCCTGTGGGACTCCTACAGCGAGAGGGTAGGGGGAGGAGGAAGAACCAGACGTGGATACAGAGAAGGAGCGGTTAGCAAGGTATGAGGTGAACCAGGCGTGGACAGAACCGGAGAGGCCGAGAGAGAGAAGAGTTTGCAGCAAGAGGGGGTGGTTCACGGTGTCAAAGGCCGCGGAGAGGTCAAGGAGGATGAGTAGGGAGAAGTGACCCTTGGATTTGGCCGATAGGAGATCATTGGTAACTTTGGCCAGGGCAGTTTCGGTAGAGTGGAGGGGGCGGTAGCCAGATTGGAGAGGGTCAAGAAGGGAATTGTCCGAGCGGTGCCTGGTTAGGCGGCTGCAGACAATCCGCTCAAGTAATTTTGAGGCATAGGGGAGAAGAGAGAGAGGGCGATAATTGGCAAGAGATGTGGGGTCGAGATTGGGTTTCTTGAGGATAGGAGAGATGAGAGCGTGATTTAATGAGGAGGGTACTACACCAGAGGAGAGTGATAGGTTGAAAAGGTGTGCTAGGTAAGAGCAGGCAGTGGGAGAAATAGAGCGAAGAAGGTGAGAGGGGATGGGATCGAGAGGACAGGTAGAGAGTGGAGAGGAAAGAATGAGAGAGCGAACTTCTTCACCTGTTGTAGAGCAGAAGGAGCACCAGAGATGGGTGTTGGTGGGAGGTGAAGCGAAGAGGGAGACAGGAGAAGGGGAGGAGAAGATGTTCAGTCTGATTGCCTCAAATTTGGAAGAGAAAAAGAAGCGGAGAGGAAACACGAGACAGAAGGGGGTGGGGGGAGAGTAGGGAGCTGAAGGTGGCAAAGAGGCGGCGGGGATTGGAGGACTAAGAAGAAATGAGGGACTTAAAGAAGGATTGTTTGGCGAGGGAGAGGGCGGAGCTGAAAGAAGAAAGGATGAATTTAAAGTGAAGGAAATCGGCCAGGGAACGAGATTTTCCTCCAGAGGTGTTCAGCAGTGCGAGAGCACTTTTGGAGGAAGCGGGTGAGTTTAGAGTGCCAGGGCTGAGGAATAATGCGGCGTCTGCTGACAGTAGAGGCCGGGGCGACAGCGTCCAGGGCAGTAGTAAGGGAGAGATTGTAGAGAGAGGACGCCTGGTCAGGACAGACCAGGGAGGGAAGGGGTGATAGGAGAGTTTCAAGAGAGGAAGAGAAAGTGGTAGGGTCAATAGCATCAAGGTTGCACCTGGTGAGGGTGGCTTTGGGCGAGGCAGAAGCAGGGGAGGAGGACAGAGTGAAGGAGAGGAGATGGTGGTCAGAGAGTGGGAAGGGAGAGTTGGAGAAGTCAGAGAGATCACAGAGATGAGAGAAGACAAGGTCAAGGGAGTGACCAAGACAGTGGGTGGGGGAAGAGGTTCACTGAGTGAGGCCTAGGGAGGAGGAGAGGGCGAGAAGTTTGATGGTGGCGGGGTCAGAAGAACAGTTGTCAATCAGAATATTAAAGTCAACAAGTATGATGGAGGGAAGGTTAGAGGAAAGGTAGTGGGGGAGCCATGCAGCGAAGTTGTCAAGGAAAATGGAGGTGGGGCCAGGGGGCCGGTAGATGACGGAGACACGGAGGAACAATGCATCTACTTACAGTTGCCAGTTTTCAATTAAACACTACAACATGTACATATAAAGCTCTCAGCATATTTAACTCAGGGTCACCTTATTATGGAAAGTACTGAGTTACAGAGAAAATCTTCTAGCAAGCTAATAAAAATATACAGCATCAACACAATCTTCAATTAATAACTGTGGTCCTGATTCATTAAGTAAAGTTAAGCAAAAAATTGAGTAAGTTTTCTTACTCAAGTTTTCTGGACAAAACCATACTGCAATGCAAGGGGTGCAAATTAGTTTATTATTTTGCACATAAGATAAATACTGTCTGTTTTTTCATGTAGCACACAAATACTTGATAGCATTATTTGTACAGTGAAATTTAAAATTAATCTAGGACATGCCTTACCCCAACTATAAATCTGCCGTCACATTTTAAATTTACCTCCCCCTCCAATGTAACATGGCTTTGCCTTACTTACTTTGGCTTAACTTTCCTTAATGAACCAGGCCCAGTATTACTACAGCGCTTTCTACCAGCGTTTAACTGCCAATGTTTTATAAAAACTTTATTATCTTCTGAGTTGTACCCACGTCCTTGGCCATGTATTGTGGACATAGGTTTATTATTAGCTAAAAAAGGACCTTTCATAGTTCTAGATATGCAGTGTAACTAATAATGTATGAGTATGCTATAATATTGTCTTACAACTTAGTTTGTAATGTATTTACTAGTTGCGAGAAATGTATATTTTTTTATAATTCCTAGTGAGTTATAAAGAAATACTTATGTGCTCTACTGAGGAGTATGTAGGGTGATGGAGAAGAGGCAGTAAGTTATTTTGTACAATTATTTTAGGGTGGAACTATTTTGGGCAGCCATCTACATCTTTCTTACTTGTTGTAAATCCCTCAGTGAGTGAGATCTAATAGTTTATATTATGCCTTTAATATAATAAGAGGGTGATGACATACAATAGAGGACAGGGATTATGGATCATTTCAGCTGACAGTAATAAGTTAGAGTTACTGGATATTAAGTATCGTTGAAGTTCCTCTTAATATCACCGGAACATTAAGTGAAATTAGTACCCTAATCTTTCTCTCTAGCAAAGTGTTAATATTTAGTAACAATTAGGGAAGTATTCATGCTACAAAGGTTATTTATTTGTCCAGTATCCAGGAAGGAAGATAACATGGACAGTAAATGGGTTACTGTATTGTATATTGAATCTTTAATACAAACACATTGAAACTGAGTCATTAAGGAAAGGGAAGTAAAAAAAATTAGTAACTTGCACCTGGGCAAAACCATGTTGCATTGAAGGGGGAGATAAATTTTAAATGTGGGGTCAGATTTATAGTTGGAGTAAGGTATGTCCTAGATTAACTTTAAATGTCAGTGTACAAATAAAGCTATCAAGTATTTGTGTGCTACATGAAAAAACAGTCAGTATTTATCTTATGTGCAAGATAATAAACTAATTTGCACCCCTTGCATGGTAACATGGTTTTGTCCAGGAGAAAACTTACTCATGCCTTACTTTCCTTAATGAATCAGGCCCTGTGTGTTCAAATTCTAGAAACACAGACTGAGAAGGAATTCAGGTTCAGGTGGAGGCACTATACAGACTTAACGTTGAGAAACACTTGCTCAGTTCCTATGTACAGTCACTCAGCCTTTTACATTAAAGGGCCCAATAGGGTGTTGCAAGGAGGGAATTTTTTGCGAGAAGGACAGTTAACTTTTGTGACATGTACCCTAGGTCACGCATGTGCTGTACAGACTCCGGAGCCATCACTGGGGCAGCCTCTGATCGGATGCTCTCTCCTGGAGTTACTTTTTTGATAAATAGCCACAGTATATTATCCCTTATTGCTACGGAAAACGATGATAAGGGATTATAATGCATGTGCCATTTTGCGGTGGGTCTTAAATAGACCCTTTATATTGACTTTAAAGGGAAACTCAGCATGTTTATATATCAGTGATAGACTTCAGGAGGCCCTCTAACCTTCAAAAGGACCACACATTACCCTTAAGATCAGTAATAACTTAAAATAAATCAAAGAAAGAGGCACCTGTCTGTAATAACATATCAGCAGGTATTATATATGAATGTTACAAGCTATAACACATAAAAATAAAGCAGATAGGAGCTGGGACCACAGGTGAAGGCTGGGTGGGGCCACAGGTGAAGGCTGGGTGGGACCACAGGTGAAGGCTGAGTGGGGCCACAGGTGAAGGCCGTGGGGGCCGCATGTAGCCCTAGAGTCATCTGTTGCCCATTATATTTTTTATCACTTCTCCCATAATAACTTGTTTTGTGTCTGGGTTTTCACCGTCAGGTCAGGTCTGATTAGACAACAGATAGATTTCTACGTTTTAGCTACGGACGTCATCAGACTCTAACCCACAACCTTTAAAATTACTGTATCCAAAGCAAAACCGAGTCAATATTTCTTTGGTAACCTAGAAAAGCATTAGGAGGTTTTAATAGGGATACGATAAGATCAGACAGTTTTTTTTATTGCAATTTCACAAGGAAAAGCAAAAGAAAAACTTAACGTTGTCCATAGAGACCAATCAGACTGTCATTTTTCTAGTGCAATTAAGAAAAATGGAAGCTGATTGGCTGCTATAGGAAACACCACTGTTTTCCTTTTTGACTGTTTTCGTGAATGTCGACCGTTGTATTTCATAGGCCGACGGAGCACCACTGTGATACCATTATCATAAGAACAAGAATTTGGACAGAGATGTACTCGCGTGTTAGATATACAATGGAAAATCATACATAGATTCTAATCAAACACTGTATAGAGTGGCTGTATGGTGCCATGAGCTGATCGCTTTACAAGGCAAAATCTATTGAAAACAAGGCTCATTTACAAATCATTTATTTATCATTGTTTATATAACGCAACTCTGTACAGAGGAAACGTAATAATTTACATCAAGTCCCTGCCCCACTGGAGCTTAGAGTCTAACTTCCCTACGACACACACACACACACACTAGGGTTCATTTTGTCGGAAGCCAATAAATCCAGTAGTATCATCATCATCATCAGCTATTTATATAGCACCACTAATTCTGCAGCGCTGTACAGAGTCCCTGTAACATACACACACACACAGACCGAGAGACTAAGGGCAATTTAATAGCAGCCAATTAACCTACCAGTATGTTTTTTGGAGTGTGGGAGGAAACCGGAGCACCCGGAGGAAACCCACGCAAACACAGGGAGAACATACAAACTCCACACAGATAAGGTCATGGTCGGGAATCGAACTCATGACCCCAGAAGTGCTAACCACTAAGCCATAATGCAGCCAAGTATATTTTTTGGGACTGTAGGAGGAAACCGGAGCTCCTGGAGGAACCAATGCAAAAACATACAAACTTCAAAAGGAAAGTGCGCTGATCGAAATGTAACCCATTATCCCAGTTCTGCGAGGCAACAAATCCAACCACTGTGCCACCGTGCTATTTGTGCCAATGTCCCTAATTGCCCTCCCAGGTGCATGCCCTCTTTCTTGGCTCTTGGAACCGCCTGCATAAAAAGGGGATGCATTTACTTTTGCAGGTTCACCAAATAAATGCACATGATGGAACCAGTAAAAATATTACTTCAAAGTCCAACCCACTACCAGTTTAGGACCGCCCCTTTCAATCATTTCAACTTTTTCTAATTTAAATAATTCTGTGACACCATACTAAAATGTACTGTCCCATGGGGGTGTATAAGTAAGTGCAGTCATTCACCTGGCTCACACTCAGCCAGGATCGCCCCCAATCCGCACAGCTCCTCTCATTAGAGGGTGCAAAATGTTATACCTCCCCCCCCCCTCAGATGCCAGAAATACAATCACTTCCCCATAGAAAAGAAATACAAATGCATCACCTCAGAAAACTGTTTGTGCAGCAGCCATAGTTTGGGCCATACACCCCACCAATAACCACCGCTGGTACCCAGGGAAGATCCCCGCTCAACATCCCTGCCCCTTGGTGTCTTGCATAATGTTGTAACTTCCTCTGTAAGCCCACTTTCAAATGAAGAACCTCAAGGCTTTTCCCTCAACTTTCTTATATACTATATCATTTATTTTAGTTTTCTTTTCTTTTTTTCTATTTTTTACATTAGTAATTATTTTCAGTCTTTACTATATTCATCTATTACAGTATTTATGTTTTTTTTGTCACATGCATTGTTATCATCATCATCATTTATTTATATAGCACCACTAATTCCACAGCGCTGTACAGAGAACTCACTCACATCATTCACTGCTTCAAGGGTGTTTACAGTCTAAATTCCCTAACACACACACAGACACAGACACGAGTCAATTTGATAATAGCCAATACCTACCAGTATGTTTTTGGAGTGTGGGAGGAAACTGGAGCACCAGGAAGAAAACCCACGCAAACACAGGGAGAACATACAAACTCCACACAGATAAGGCCATGGTCGGGAATTGAACTCATGACCCCAGTGCTGTGAGGCAGAAGTGCTAACCACTGAGCCACCGTGCTGCCCCACATTGTTATGTTAATTTCTCTTTCTGCTTATTGAATATATATATATTTATTTATTTCTGCAATTACGCCTTCCATATACACCATGTGCTTATACTGCATATATTGATATTTTTATTCTGTTTATTATTCTCTTTATATTTTACAGTTTTGTTTCATTCCATATTCTGTTGACACTTGCATCAAAAGTATTGTTGTTTTTCATTTTTGTTTTATCTACTGCTATTATCCCCTGTCACTTATATGTGCCACTCATTCACGCTCTAACATATATTACACTTCTGCTGCTACGATTAGTCTAACAGCATACATTGTCTTCCATTACCTGTATTACATCTATGAATAAGTTACTGTGTTCAACACTGCTGGTACCAGAAGCTGATACACTGTGAAATGCACCTCTTCTACCCAGAGCCGTAAATTAGAATTCTAGCGCCTGGGGCGAGAAAGACAAATGCCGCCCCCCTAGCCCTCAATTTTAACCAAATTAACCTAAAATATTCCAAAATTGCGCCCCCCTTCAGCGTTGCGCCCTGGGCGGACGCCCCTGTCGCACAGTCCTAGTTACAGCCCTGCTTCTACCATCCCCGCTGCCTCTCTTTTCTCCAATCCTCTCATCCTTCTCCAATCTCTCTTCTCCTCTGCTTCCCCCTAACCTCCTTCCTCCACTTTTATTTCACTTCCCTTCTCTGTCCTTTTCAGTCCTTCCAGCCATTTCTATCTGTTTACTTGTCCTTTTCATACAACTTCAAGTGAAAGTAATCTATACACATATCTCTGCAGCTCTTCCAGTAATTTTGTTGTGCTTTCAAGTAAGGATGAGCGCACTCGGATTCCTGGAATCCGAGCCCCCCCGAACATTGCGGATCCGAGTCAGATCCGAGCACTGTCCGGGTATTCCCGCCGATTCCGAAACTTAAAACGAGGCTCTGAGTCATAATCCCGCAATGTTCTATATCACTCAAACAGGATACAGGACTCAAACTGACTTAATTAGAACTTTAGTCCATTATATGAACCAATTATTTGGGCTCGGGAGAGTCTATCCTCTCCCTCCAGGTAACACTATCATTCACGCCTCTAGAAGCGGTCACAATGCTCTCACCATGAAGGTGACAAGGATATTTCCTCACACCACCATGTGGGGCCATTACACTTGGTGGGGGTTTTATATGTTTGAACCAGAACAATTGGACAATGGCAGGACTATCATGTTGGCAGAGGTTATGACCACAATGTAACCAAGCGTGGAAGTGCCGAATGCTTCTGCATTTTTAAAAGGCATTCCAGGGACCTCACATGGCCATGTCACCAGGACAAACCTTGGGACGTACGTTGAGGCAGAGGGGAGTAGAGGACATGTGAGGGACGCAGCAAATGCCAGGCAGCACTAGTAGGTTTATGTCTTGTTACATGTCTTGATAATCTATAACTTGATAGGTTATAGATTTCCAGTGGAAAAAGAAGGACTGTCCAGGAAAATTGTGGCAATGAGATCTCAAAGATAAGGGACATCTCCTGGTATAATCCGACAGCCTGCTGGCTTTTCAGATGTTCACATAAGGTTTGCAAAATATATCCATTGATCTATTAGAAATCCTTATAGCAGCTAGCAGTGTATTAAAAGGCTCAATGCCAATGAGATACTTCTTTCCAGATCTCTCTAACCCCTTATGTCCCTACGGCTCGACTTGCCTTCACTTCAGGTAACTCTGCACCTAAACTATCCATATCCGTCATATTATAATCCACCATTATATTGACACTAACGCCAGTTCATTCTACTAATCGCGTCACAAGTAAAACAAATATCAGTCATTGTTCTATTTCTATGTTTTATATACTCTCTTATCCACAGATCAAGTCCCCCTTGCACTTTCCCAGCATATATTACCCGTCAGACACGCCTGTTCCTTAGTGTAAATACTGAAACATCAATTAAGCTGTTACTTCAAAGTGAGATGACAGGTTCACAGGAACTGTTTACTTACCTTTATATACATCAGCTTCTGTGCTAAAATTAGTTCCTAACTGAATACTAGAATTTATTGTACCTCACGGGCACTGTGATCTTGTTAAACAGGTATTTGCTGACATCCTTTTGGTTGTGATTTTGAAAATTATTGCACAATTTGGGCGTGATTCATTGAGCCGATACGTGACATATTTTGCTTTAAATTGCACTGCGCCTGCCCACAGACGAACTATATGCCAATGAGCACAAGAACATCAAAATCATCACGGTGGCTCAGTGGTTACCACTTCTGCCTCACAGCACTGTGCTCATGAGTTCAATTCCCGACCATGGCTTTATCTGTGGAGTTTGTTTGTTCTCCCTGTGTTTGCGTGGGTTTCCTTCGGGTGCTCCGGTTTCCCCCCCACTCTCCAAAAACATACTAGTAGGTTAATTGGCTGCTATCAAATTGACCCTAGTGTGTCTCTCTCTGTCTGTCTGTGTGTGTGTGTTAGGGAATTAAGACTGTAAGCCCCAATGGGGCAGGGACTGATGTGAGTGAGGTCTCTGTACAGCGCTGTGGAATTAGTGGCGCTATATAAATAAATGGTGATGATGATGACGAATGTAAAGGACACTTCCATCAGCCTACAATTTCATCAGTGAAACGGGGAGGAGAAGGGGCGTATGCATGTAGTCAATGAGCGCACACAGCAGTGCCCAATTCAAGCGCTGGGCATCTCTAAGGTACGTGTTATTCAGTATTATCACCAGCAACAGGGCAGTTGTTAGTGGCGAGAAAAAGTGTTGATGGGCGCGTAGGCATGCCACAACATGTGTTTGCAATCAGGAACAACTGTAAAAATATTGTATGTACAGTAGATATTAATAATATGCTGATAAATGTATTTCATGGAAGAAAATAATGAAAAAAAAACCAAAAAAACATTTTTTTTATGTTTTCTCATTAATGATTATATTATTAACAGGTGACAATCATTGAATACTTTTTTAATTCCTGTACGTTCTGCATGGAGTTTACATTGCACATATGTATTGTTTGTATCTTGCAGTGTTTCGTGTCTGTTTCATTACGGCAAATACCATATAAACATACCGCAACTAGACCCGCATTCAACAAGAGACGCTCCGTTAGATCCACTTGTAGATGAATACGGATGTGCGTATTCCTGTATTTCGTGCGTTTAAAAAAAAAAGGAACAATATGTTCTCTTTGTGTGGCCCTGTGATAGCACCAGACATGTCGGGCTTGCCCCTGTCTCGTTTTAAACAGGGCAGACAGGTTTTGGGGTTTTCACCTGTTTGGTGTTAAATTAGACAGAAAAATTGAGATACTATGTATTAGGTTAGGAATACTATATATGTAGTTAATTCATTGAATACTATTTAGGTTAAAAGACTCCTGAGCACAGATAGGGTCTGATTCATTTAGGAAAGTAAGGCAAAAAAAATGATTAAGTTTTCTCCTGGACAAAACCATGCTTCAATGCAAGGGGTGCAAATTAGTTTATTATTTTGCACATAAGATAAATACTGGCTGTTTTTTCATGTAGCACACAAATACTTGATAGCTTTATTTGTACACTGACATTTAAAGGTGATCTAGGATATACCCTACCCCAACTATAAATCTGTCCTCATATTTTAAATTTACCTCCCCCTCCAATGCAACACGGTTTTGATAAGGTGCAAAGTTACTTATTTTTTTTGCTTTACTTTTCTTAATGAATCAGATCCATAATTTAATTTATCCAAAACAAGACACCAAAAACCTGCTTCAGATTGGAATGTTACATAACCGCAAGTTGTGTTTTAAAAAAAACCTCATGTAACTTGTATTCAAATACAAACGGATCTCAATATACATTTCCATTTGAATCTGGGTATAAGTACCCTCTGCATCAGAACGCATGCCACATATCCGTTCACACTAACCATAAATTAAATGTGCCCAACGAGGAGAGCAAATTATTAATTGTATAGTATCTGCTCTTAGGATTATTAATTGGGGTGAAATTTAAACCAATCAGGGGAAATATCCCTCTATGTTTGTTTCCCCAAATGTATAGGCAGAAAATATCACTAGTGGCCGAACTCCTTATCTCCCGTTACTCCAACAAGAGCAAACAGTGGACAAATAAACCAGAAACCTCAATGGACTCTATTTATAAAGCAGCAGCTGGAACACTAATGCCACAATAGGTTGATTAACTACTGTATCTGAGATCCAAGCCTATAGGCAATAAGTTATTATTTATTAGGGAAAGATCAATTGTGCCTAATTTCCCAGCATAGACAGAGATTTGAGTTATTGTTCAATCACAAAATAAACTCTATTAAGTGTAGATTCCACTGGGAATGCGTGTGAGTGTGATCAGGGAAAACCAATACAAACATCCATTCATTCAAAAACAAGGGAGAAAAGATAATGCTTGGTAAATTCTATCTCCGCTCCAAGAGAGAGTATCTCCCCATATTTGAGAGCTCTATATGTAATCACTGTGATTCAATGAAAAAGGATGTTCCGTGTAGAATACCATATACGGGTCTATCAAGACACACTTTGACAGGGGAAAAAGAGACAGGAGAGACAGGATTCACAGGAATAGTGAAGCCAGACTTAGGAACCAGGGAGTCAGAAATAAGAGGCAGCTACGAACAAGGAAAATAATATAGGAAGAGGGCAGATACACAAGACTGACTGAGATTATAACTGACAGAATATGGACATTATTTACAATGCTTGTCTTGCACCAATGTCCCTAGATGATCTGCACACGTGTCTCGAAAAAAGACGCCTCTATAATGGATTTGTGCCTAGGTGTGCAGAGAGGCAGACGAGACCGGACAAGCGCACTGCGCAAAACAACAATTTTTGAACCACCTTTTTCATTAAATAACATTTTTCTGTTTATCTCCTGAAATACTACTCATCATAGATACAAGGGGTCCTAGGGGCCTGACTTTATTATGTGTAGCACTTTTGAATGCAGCTGGAAGGGAGCAAAATATGTGCAAATAAAAGTATAGGTAGGAGACGCGATCTCTGCCAGCGCTGAGCTGATGCCAAAATCAAGTACTTTTATGGAGTAAAAGTGGCTGAGGGTTTAGCAGGACGGGATGTTGGCTACATTTGACCTCGTTAATAGACAAGGAGTGTTCACAGACATAGAGGCGGCATAAAATACACAAATAGGGAGAAAGGTAATCACAGCTCTTGATTTACAGCCTAGAGGTAAAAGAAAAGATATTGATTCTGAAATTCCTGGGGCTCAATGGCAGAATTCCAAGTATTCGGACCGGTCATTTCCGGCATTTGTTCTCCAGTGCAGCTGCAGTGGAGGACTCTGGGTAGATGTGGTATATAGGAATAGGTTTAGTAGTACGTTCCCTGGCCTATACTACATTATAAAGATTCTGCAGTGACCAGCCACAACTGAAGATCTAGGGGTATTTTAGGTGTTCACTTTTCACATAGATCCAGGAGATCTAGAAGAAATGTGAGACGCATATTGTACAACCATGGCCGTGTTATCTTTTGACACATTTTTCCAAGGATGATCAGAAATGTAATAAAATATAGAATTAGCTTCTCTGGGACCTGTGGCATTCAACTAGGAAATATGAGGTGGGGTTTAATAGTATTTGGGGCATTCACATTTTTGGGGCAATTCTTGCAGAGGCAGATATATAGTGATTACTTTAGAGCTACATGTGTGAAACTGCTATAATTTATCTCAAAGGGGTAAATAAATGATGATAGATCAATCTGGGAAACAAATGATTAAAAAAAAAGTGTAACATTACATTTGTCAATTTGTAAAAACCATTTTCAGGGACAGTTGCAGCTGGGCAGGTGGAACTAAGCACATCACAATCAGTTGGGTATAGCTGACCTTAGGGGTACTATCCTTTATTAATTTCTGTTGTATGGTAGTAACTGCCTTTCAACATATAATTAATTGTATTCAGGGTTGCCATCAGAAATTGTGGGGTCCGGTACAAATAAAAGTCAGCCCCCTTCCCGGCCCGATGGAAGCTGTGGTAGTGTTGCCATGGTCCACAGATCAACTACATGACCCCCAGATCTCCCCATGTACCAATTAAATGCCCCTCAAGCCTGACCACGTGCACCCAGACCTACCCACATGTCCTCCAGACTACCCACTTGCCCACAGACCTACCCACATGTCCCTTCCATGCCCTTCAGGCACCCACATACCATCAGACCACCCCACATGTCCTTTACATGCCCATCATATCTCCCCACATGTCCCTTACATGCCCATAAGAACTTCTACATGCCATCAGACCTTCCCACATGCCCCTTACATGCCCTTCAGACATTCCCACGTGGCCCTTATATGCTTATCACTCCTTCCCACATGCCTTACATGCCCATTAGACAATTTGTTAAAACTTACATATAGAGTCTCCCACCACCTACTGTCACTGACTATCCTGATGAGATGACAAGATCTGATGGAGCTAGAGCCAACAGGGATGCTGCTTCTTCCAGTTCTAACAAACAGTGTGTGTGCGGCAACGGGAAGATGTGAGTATGGCATCACGTCATCATCACATCAGCTCCACTGACACCGGTGTGGGCCCACCAGGGCTGATGATTCCCTTCCATCTCTCTCAGGGACCATATGCGCTGATGACCCTAGCTGAGAACTGCTTCTCAACAAATTGAAGTAGTTTAAGTAGTTGGATCATCAGCCGCAGCTAGATTCCCAGGCAGTCCAGACCCCCTACAATTATACCCCCTGTACCACCCTGATGGCGCCCTGCTAAAATTTCAAACAGAATGAGAACAGATAAAGAGCATAACATCCTGTATACAGTGTAATGTCCGTAACTATCATCACCAATAAAGATTGTGTGATGCAATTAGTGTGGTTCCAAAACGCAAAGAGATTTAATAGCAAAATATAACAAAGTATAACTGATACATACACTTGCGCACTGGATCAAGTAACAGCTCATCAATCCTGAAGTTTGTGTTGTCAAAGAGACTGATACTGTACCAGTGGCCTGTTTATATACAGTTTGATTTGAAAAAAAACAGTGATGATGTCACAATGCACACTTTATTGGTTCAGGGTTTACGATAATCCAGTACAATGCAGGTCATAGGTCCGTTCAAACGATACTTCTTCAAAGGTGGGGGCAACTCACTCCAACAGCTGTGTAAGTGTCTTGCCTCTGAGAACTGCCGACAATTTAGTTTAAACTGACCCATTAAGAGAGTATCTTTGCAAAGTAATCTTATATTAATCATAACTAGCAACCGCAATGTGCAATCCCTTCTACAATGATACCAGATTCTTGCTGGTGAAATGTGGATTAATATAAGACCAAACACAATATATTTATTAGTACCTGAACCATAAATATCTACTATATAAATGCCTAGTGGCATGTGTGGAAAAAAAAAACAAGCTGCAGCGCCACCTGCTGGGCAGAGTTATACACTGACCTATATATTTCTTGAAGGAGAAGTGACAGTTGGGAGTGGTTGGTGGTTGCCGGGGGTGACAGTGGGGAGTTTTTAACACCTTAAGTAGCTTGATGAAGGATGTGGCGAAGAAGATGAAGGATGAGGTGATGGAGTAAAATGATGAGGTGGTGACATGTGGACAAAACCACGTTAAAAAAGTGCGCTTGCGTCGGGAAGTAACGCTCTTCCGCTGAGGAGGCCTGGGCTAGGCTCAAATGCATGACAAGAACCTTTTTAACACCTTAAGTAGCTTGATTTGACTAGAATGAATGAGTATCATGCACGGGTTAACTTGTCTTTAATATAGGTTTACCTTTATGTAATAAGTCTTAATAATAAATCAATGTGAGTTGGAAACTATATTAAAAGTGAACTACTTTACTGATGTGAGTGTGAATGTAAGTGTATGAACTGTGTTTTCCTATATGATTTAACCTTTGTACGCTGAAGGAAAATATAACAACTGATATTTTTTTATTTAAAACTACTTCATCCAATTATTTGATTTCGACAACAAAACAAAGGAAGTAGTACTGTGAAGTTGTCTGTAAATAGGGAATAAGAACTGCACTGGGTATATAGAACAAGAGAAGTGCTACAATACAGAATATTCAACAATATTAAAAATAATGGAATTATCAGGAGAAAATGTTGAAACGTGTCATTGCCCCTGGAAGTTAGGGACATTTGGTAACAATTATATTATCCAACAACCATAGAGTACATATGCCCTTTCCTGTGTATGTTATGTCATTTAGTTACTATTGCTTGTTGCTTTACCTGTTTTTAGCCTGTGTGTTACGGTGCTCATCACATGTAATTTCTTGGGTTCATGAAACACCAAAATTTATTTTTGCTACTATTCAGACCAATTATAGTTCAGAATTTGTGACTTTTTTATACAAATAAACTTATGAATTTGTTTTAGTTGATGGATATCTACTACAATTCCCTCTGCCAACTTTCTGTCAGTCACCTACAATCTCTGTGGGAGCAACAGGAAGCACAACAAAGCGAGGGAAAGCTATGACGTGTGCTTGGAAGTTAAAATTTTGTTATTGGCTACAACATAGTTAGAAAAATAATAAAAATAAGGTAGTTGACAATCTTGCAGAAACCCAAAAACCATGCAGATTTAACAAACTTGAAAAACATTATTTTAAAAAAGCTGTCTATTTTTGTTAAGTTCACATTTAGAGAGAGTGCTCTATGATGTGTTCTGCTGTACTTTTCCCCAATCTCTAATACATACTCATTACTTACCACCACTAATTTCAATTACTAGAACTGCCTGGTGGTTTGCCAGGACTTGGATTTGGACTGGCATTCCGAGCTTTGTTCCCTGGCACACTCAGTTGAACCTTTGTTGAACCAGTTGCACACTCGACAGTTGCCATGTTATCCACGTCATGCTGAAAACATTTTCAAGCCACCAATTTGTGGCTTGCAATGGGAACAGCCTTTTACGTCATGTGTGACTTTCTTGGCAAAGTAATGGAGAGTTAGCAGCCATGACACTGCCTGTAATTGTATTATTTATTTAACTTAGCCTATGATAAATTACGCTTTTGTTCACAGTATAATGTTTGGTGATGACAGGGTGGGGGGAGTTCAGCGTAACAAATGTGGTTCGTGGAACGGGCAATTATTTTTACACTTATTGTGTCGGAGGAATGGCAGCTGAATCCAATAATAACAATCCCACTTGATATAACGTCCAAAGCAGTTTCTGAAAATAAGCTGTCTATTGTCATTGCAACAGTCCCCCAGGCCTCATCAAGCCTCTCTAGATTGTAAACAGAGTCCCCTCTTCCATCTGTCTCATGTCCGCACCTCCTTCATCTACCTCATTTGTACCTTTTCTAAGTCATGTTCTATTTTATGTTTAAGTTGAACTTGTATGATGTTAGTGTAATCTTTTGTACTTGCTCTGTTTTATGCTCTTCTTTTATTTTATATGTTTCTTATTGCTGTTTACTGGCGCAACAGCAGTTGTGGACATTACAAATAAACGATGATGATGTTCTCCTCTCAGAGCAGACTCTACAAACTCTACTAACTACAAGTGCACCTCCATGTGTAGAGAGGTGGAAAAAACTTTAGGGGGAAACGCCCTACTAAATGTGCCATCTCCACCCACCTATTTAAATACTAGTCTGGCAATGCAAATCTAATTTTTTTGCAAGCGTGTGCAATAGTAGGCAAACTGATGTGCCTAGTCCACACTTTGCGAAAAATCCCTACGATCCACCCAAATGCTCCCACTGGACGGCATACAAACTTTTCTTGGCCCCTAAACATCATGTTGGGCTCTCAAATATATGTGCTTGCCTTTATAAAATGAGAATTTGCACAAAGGTTGGTGTGTGATGTCACAAGACTATCTTTGTGCTGCGCTTCTATACTATTTCGTTAATAAGTCTTGTTGAGAGTCTTGGGGCCTGAGTTATTAAGGAGAGCAAAGCATAAAAAAGGAGTAACTTTACATGTGGGCAAAACCATGTTGCATTGTAGGGGGAGGTAAATTTAAAATGTGGGGACAGAATTAAAGTTTGGGTAGGACATGTCTTAGATCAACTTTACATTTACGTGTAAAAATAAAGCTATCAAGTATTTGTGTGCTTCATGAAAAAAACAGCCCATTATTAACTTATGTGCAAAATAATAAACTCATTTGCACCCCTTGCATTGTAACATGGTTTGTCCTGGAGAACATTTACTCCTTTTTTTGCCTTATCTGCCTTAATGACTTAGGCCCTTGGTGAAGATCTTGGTTCATATGTCATTGTCCACACCATTTGAAGTGTTACATCATACACTAAGGGGTATATTTACTAAACTGCGGGTGTGAAAAAGTGGGGATGTTGCCTATAGCAACCAATCACATTTTAGCTTTCATTTATTTAGTACCTTCTACAAAATGACAGCTAGAATCTGATTGGATGCTATAGGCAACATCCCCACTTTTTCAAACCCGCAGCTTAGTAAATCTAGCCCTAAGTCATCAGATAAGATTGGGAGCTCAGTGGACAACAAAGCCATGTCTGAACAAAAATCTATGCACAGCGCTGCATTACATTGTATGTGCTATAATGTAAATAATAAAAAAAAGTGCAATACATTCCAAAGAGCCATTCCGCTCTACCCAGAAGTAACACAACAAAAGTAGCTAAACTTCTTCCGGTATCGGCAGCGGCAGCGGAGACAGGCTGTTCCTGTCCAACTTGGCCAGAGATATTAAGCGGTGAGTGGGGGCGGGCTGCGGCAGACTCGGGGAGCCTTTCCCAACCCTGGGGGCCACTGTCAGCTCTCCAGAGCTCCGGGACCCTAACTTCCGGTCGGCGGAGGGGTGTACTTCCGGTCAGCGGCTGCAGAGGGCTAAAGTACTTACCAGATAACTGTCTCCCCACCCCCTTCTCTCCTACACCACCAAGGAGTGCCTGGCAAAGCCTGAGGCAATAGGACAGCCACTTAAGCCCATCTCCCCCCTCTGGTTGCAGACAGAGCACAACTCAAGCCGGCTAGTGAAGTTTCCTTGTTAAGAGATGTCCCCCCCTGTGACCCTGTCAGGGTTGTGCAGTCCAATGGAGGCATTTTGAAGTGTTACAGCGCCTTCCCACCCGCGGAGTACCCTTTTGAAATTCTATCTACGCAAAATCTATCTACAGATCTTGAGGTCCTGAAGCTGTGCCTAGGCAATCATGCCTCCTAAAAAGCTTAAACCTACTACTACTGCTTTGGCTCCTCCGATCAAATTCCAACCAAAACCGAAATCAACAACGACCTCGCCTTCTACACCAAAAGGCTCGTCTCCGTCACAACAGACACCAGAGCCGGCAGCCTCCGCCCTGGGCGCTTCGCTGCCTGACCAGGGCCTTGATACAGCTCAAGACGCACCTCTAACAGTTCGTGCCTTACATCAGATGCTGACTGCACTAAGGGCGGACCTGACCTCTGAGGTTAAAGCAGCGATCGGTGGTCTGAAAACTGATGTGACAGAACTAGGAGATCGAACAGACCATCTGGAGACGAAGATGGGAGAACTGGTCTCTTCGCATAACGACCTCTATTCCTCACACAACGCTCTTAGCTCTTCGCATAACTCTCTACAAAGCGAAGTCCTGTCTCTGAGAGAAAAGGTCGCAGATCTGGAGGATCGCTCTCGCAGAAATAACATTAAAATAAGGGGCATACCGGAATCTATTGCAAATCCTGATCTTCAGAGCTATGCTGTTTCCCTATTCAGCAGACTTCTTCCATCATTGGACGCTAATGACTTTTTGATAGATCGTATACACCGTCTCCCGCGTCCACGTACTGCTCCAGGGAATGTCCCAAGAGACACTTTGCTCAGGGTCCACTTCTACCATGTCAAAGAGGCGATCCTTAGAGCGGGTCGGGATCCGAGCAACGAGGCATCCCTCGGAGATCTTCAGCTTTTCCAGGACCTCTCACTTACCACCATCAACCAAAGACGAAGTCTACAATCAATCACGTCAGCCCTGAGGGCCAACAACATCACCTACAGATGGGGCTTCCCCGTGAAATTGCTGGTTCGCTACGAAGACTCTACTTATGTCATCTCCTCCGTGGAGGCAGGCATCAAGCTGCTGAAGGAGTGGCGTATCCCCACACCGTCTGGATCTTCTGCAGCCAGGCCCCCTCCACAGGCTGAATGGTCCCAGGTTTCCAGAGACTGAGTTGTATTCCTATCTTCTATGTTGAAACCTCATGGGACCTAATCCTGATTTGATAAGTATAACTATAAGTAATATCAGCAATTCCGTTTAACCTAGATATGCTTTCTCGAGTTTCGTGAGTCTAGGGTGTGGCTGCCGGGGTGCCCGTGGAGGTAGAAGCTTAGTTCTGTGCCCAGGGTCAGTTACCCCTGGTAGTGGCCCGCCCGCTCGCGGGAGGCTGGTCCTCTCGCGGGGGGGATGGGTCAGCAGTGGACTGCTTCCATGGGGACCCTGAGGTGGTTGTACCCCATAGAGTTTGTGCTAAACCTATCTTTGAGGCTGTCGTAATGTTACAATGCTATGTATAATTCCTCTTGCTGTTCTTTATTCTTAAGTTGTTTTTTGTTTGTTATTGGTTTTTGTTTTATATATTTGGGTGTTCCGCGGGTGGGAATGTGTTCCAACTACCCCCCACATGTTAAACAATTTGCCACACTCTTACCCATGTGGCAAATACTCTGACCCAGTTCCTCGGGTCAGTCCATCCCACTATTTCCCTTGTTCCCCTTTTTCCCTCCCTTTTAATCCTCCCCTTCTTCCTCCCAGTCACTCCAGAACTAAATTTCTAGTGCAATACTTACTCTCGCTCTCTCTATCGTATCACCATGACCCTTTAGAATATGGTTAAGTTCTATACCTTAAACACTAAAGGTCTTAACTCCCCTAACAAACGGCGCCTAGCGCTCACCACATTACATAAACAAAAAGCAGATGTTGTGGCCCTCCAAGAAACCCATTTCTCCTCCCATGCCCCACCGCAGTTGAGGGACTCGAGATATCCGTTAGGTTACTTTGCAAATGGCCCTTTTAAAAGAAATGGAGTTGCTGTCCTTTTTAGCGCCCGTGTACACTTCCAACTCCATTCAAAACTAGAAGATAAGTCGGGGAGGTACATCATCCTGACAGGCCTCCTAGAGGACAAGCCAATAACTATAGTTTCATTATATGCGCCAAACTCCCGTCAAATTCCCTTCTTGAAGGCCTTGTGTGAGGAGGTACAAAAAGTCCGAAAGGGCCACTTGGTGTTATTGGGAGACTTTAATCTGACTTTGGACCCGAAGGTTGATAAATCCAGGCCCCAGAGGTCATCCGGTCCTGACCCTACCCTTGGCCCCTCTACTGCTTTCCGTAAGCTACTAGCGGAATATGACCTTTACGATGTTTGGCGGGCGCAGTGTCCGGGTGCTCGAGAATATACCTTTCACTCAATGGCCCACAACACCTACTCTAGAATAGACATGATTTTGTCGGATAAGTGGACACTCCAGCATACTGACTCCATCAATATCCTCCCTATTACGTGGTCTGATCATGCCCCGATGGAATGGTCCTGGAGCCTATGTATTGCCAGAGCTCCTCCAAGACCTTGGCGTATGCCGGCCTACCTATTCACTTCACTGGAGGCTAGGACTGCTCTCTCGGAGTCATTGTCACAATACATTCAGTTAAACGACCCAGCTGACACTTCCCTTTCAACACATTGGTGTGCCCTGAAGGCAGTAGTTAGAGGTGCTGCTATTCAAATTGGGGCCCGTTTAAAGAGGCAATACCTCCTACGCCAACGAACACTTGAGTCTGACCTAGCGAGATTAGAGCTCCAAAACCAAACACGCCCATCTAAAACCTTACAAAAAGAAATAAATGAGGTGAGGAAACAGCTGAATAATATTTTCATTACTCGCATGAAATCCTCCTTACTCAAGTTGAGGCAAAAATTCTACACAATGGGTAATAGGGCCAGTCGTCTCCTAGCCCGAAAATTAAGAGGCAAGCAAGCTAGAAATCGTGTTAAAGTATTGCACGGTCCTAGAGGTAACAAGATATATAACCCAGCGGCCATAGCTAACCAGTTTGCCAAATTCTACTCTAAACTTTATAACCTCCAGGACGATGATAATGTTTTTAAACCATCTGAGGCCTCCATTTCCGCATTCCTCCAACACTTAGACCTTCCCTTGTTAGACGCCGATAGCTTACAATTGCTTAATCTCCCGTGGACCCAGGGAGAAGTTGAGAGAATCATTAAATCCCTTCCAAAAGATAAGGCTCCCGGCCCGGATGGTTTCATTAATGCATTCTATAGTGCCTTCGGGACCGAAGTTTCCCCTCTCCTTACTAACCTGTATAACAGTGTTTCGGAGGGTGGGGGCTTTCCAACAGAGATGTTGGAAGCACAGATTATTACTATACCAAAACCGGGCAAGGACCACTCAGACTGTAAGAATTATAGACCAATAGCATTGCTTAACACAGACCTGAAAATTTACGCTAGATTGCTTGCTGATCGCCTGAATCCCCTCTTACCACAACTGATACACCCGGACCAGGTAGGCTTTGTAGTAGGCCGCCAGGCCTCGGATAACACTCGACGCATATTAAATGTCGTGGACCTCCTCTCTGGGTCCTCGGAGGAAGTCATTTTGCTCTCTTTAGACGCAGAAAAGGCCTTTGACAGACTTCACTGGAAGTACATGAAGGAGGTCTTGTGTAAGTTTGGTATACAGGGAAGAGTTCTTCACTCCATATTAGCCCTTTATCAAGACCCCTCCGCTAAAATCTTCAGTAACGGTTTCCTATCATCCTCATTTCCCATCACTAATGGCACGAGGCAGGGGTGCCCTCTTTCCCCTTTAATGTACGTCTTGGCTATAGAACCCCTGGCCCTCACAATCCGGCAGGCAGATAACTTCCCAGGTATTGACATCCATCCACATAGACAGAAGGTATGCCTATTTGCTGATGATGTCCTACTGTTTGTAACCAGCCCGGAGACCTCATTGATAACTTTGAAGCACATCCTAGACAGGTTTAGCGAAGCATCATACTATAAATTGAATGTTACAAAATCTGAAGCCCTTCCCATTAATATACCACAATCTTCCCTTGCAAGCTTACAAAAGAAATTTCCTTTTGTGTGGGTTAAAGACTCCCTATCTTATCTAGGTATACATATCCCGGCAAATCTATCTGCGGTGTTTGAAGTTAATTTTTCCCCGATCTATCTTCACCTCTCCTCACTGGCTAAGAACTGGATGGATTTTGAGGTCTCTTGGTTGGGGCGCATAGCGGCTTTTAAGATGATGTTGCTACCAAAACTTATGTATATTTTCCGTACCATACCCTATATTATACCAAAACGAATGATGGATAGGTTCCACACTCTGATGATGTCATACGTCTGGAGGCAGAAACGCCCCCTCCTTACATACAAACGTATGTCTTTACCAAAGTCAAGAGGCGGCTTATTGCTTCCCAGCTTAACACTTTACCAGGATGCCTGTGTTTTGAGTCACCTCCGGGACTGGTCGCTACCCCTTGCAGCTAAGCCGTGGGTTGATATCGAGAGGGCTTTATATGTAGGATTCCCCCTGCTGGATCTTCTTTGGATTCCTAGGCCGGACCGCCCACCGGGTGCCCGTAAATTACTCTCTATCTCGGATGCCTTACGGGTATGGGATAAATTTATTGGGTCGCACAAGGATGTTGTACTCCCTTCTCGCAATCTTTCCCTCCAAGCATTGTCGAAACTCATACCGGATATCAATATTACTGTATGGAAAAATAGAGGGATAGTTTCTCTGGCGGATATGTTTGCGCAGACCCTTTTCCTCCCCTTTGACGTGCTTAGGGACAAATACAATCTGCCTCAGTCTGAGATGTTTAAATATATGAGAATTAGACACTGGGTGGGGGCGGCTTCCAGGACCCCCCATGCCTTGTCCACACTTCCAGCTCAGGTCCTAGATAGATTAACAAAGGCGGGTAGTAGGGGAGGAATAACATTCTGGTACCGCTATTCCCAGTCCCTGGTCCCAGTCTCCAAGACTCCGATTCAGGCACGTTGGGAAGCAGATATTGGTATGACTCTCTCCCTCCAGCAGTGGGAAAAGATCTACATTTCCTCACACCGCATGTCTAGATGCATCAATCACACCGAAATGTATGTTAAGCTCCTCAATCGGCTCTACCTCACCCCGGATCGCCTTCATAAGATATGGCCAAGTCAGTCTAAATTCTGCTGGCGTCAATGTGGTCAGATAGCAGATGTTTATCATGTCTTTTGGACATGCCCGGTGATCCAGACGTTCTGGGGCGAGATATCTGCTTTGATTTCGGAGGTCCTGCGAGTTTCTGTCACTCTTGACCCGAAGGTAGCCCTCTTACATATTTATCAGCCTGGGGTTCCTAGCTATAAGCGCTATGTATTAGGACACATACTAATAGCCGCTAGAGCAGCAATTGCTCAGAACTGGAAGTCCCCTGCTCCCCCCAGCATCACCAAGGTCGTGTCTAAGATCCAGTATAGTTTTGAAATGGAAACAACGGATGTGCCCTATACGTCATCCGCCTCCAATCCAATTTTCAAATGGTTTAGCTGGCATGAATATGTTACAGAGGGCTCCGGTAGAGCACGAGTAGCTTCAAATACTTCACCCTCTCCATCCCCAGCAGCCCTCATAGAGGAACCTCAGCCTAACGATTAGGCTCTGCCTGTGTGCTATCTGAGCTACCTAGGTATTAATGTCTCCCCATCTGGCATACTATGAGAAAGACCAATGTGTATATTTTATTTATGTTTCTTAAAGTAACGTGCTTGCTATAATATCGTTGTTTCAATTGAGTGACCCCCCCCCCTCCCCCCTGCGAGGGGGTGTCCCCTCTTGTTCCTTTTTTGTTTTTTTCATTACCCTTTTGTTTGTTACCTCAACTGTGTTTGTTACCCTTTCTTTTTTCTGTACCCCATTTAACTTTGAAAAACTCAATAAAAATTTATTGAAGTAAAAAAAAAAAAAGTAGCTAAACTTAATTTGAAACTCGGCTCACTGATTCCTCTAGTAGACATTCCTCCAGAACTGGAAGAATTTGGCCATAGTTGCAGGCATCTTGTAAGTGTTGATGAAGTTGACAAGACATCCAACACTTAATTTGGAAAATACTGCACCTTGGTGCTCTCCTCTCCGTTAAACAAAAATTCACCAGAAAGTGGGTGAGGGTTGGTTGGAAAGTCAATTGGGTAGATAGATGTAGTGTTGTGAGAATTAAGCGAGTGGTTTGTGCGGATCAGGGGAGCAGCTTCTTTTGCCCTGATTTTGCCCCCATATATGTTGGGAGTGTGACGGCTTCCACTGACAGCGGACACATTCATAGAACCAGACTATGAGGGGTGTTCACCGATAATAAGCCGACTTTCCCGTAGAGAATGATGTTCTTACAGGTACTCGGAATCCCCCTAGACTTGAATAGAAAGCATTCTGGTTGCCCAACAGTGTGAGATTTGGAGCTGGAATCCTGTGTTCCCTTACAGTAAGCTTCCATGTCACAAGTGCGCAAAGGGTAGTTTGTGACTGATAAAGGGGTTCAGCAGTGGTTTCCTGACAAAATAGAAGTGATATTTTGTATGACTTTTGGAATATATGATAAGATATCTAATCAGGGAGTAGCTAGAGGGGCTTATCCCTGACAAGTACATTCTACAAAGTGACAGCTAAAATATGATTGGTTGCTATAGGCAACATCTCCACTTTTCAAACCCCCCCCCCGGAAAACTCTTAGCTTGATACATTCACCCCCTATGGTTATACCATCAATAAAATGCATAATACGTTACATGTTCATAGGCAGTGTTCTTCTGCATTCCCAGGACATAACAAAGAGATGACAAATGCCAAAATACAACGTCATATTTCTTCCTGTTTTAGGTGGGATGATTTTACCCTTCGTCATAAGTCAAGGACAGGAAACAATAAAAATATTTTTTTCCGAACACGTCTTGGTTTATGTGGCAATAGACTGCTGTGTCGGGCTGTCATGACAATAGGAGATGGGCTACATTGTTCTTTTCATGCGTAAGCAAACTTCCACCGCTGCGTAAGAGACAAGAATAATTTTTTGAAGACACCTGTATGGCTTTGCAGGATCCAGGAATCTTCCAAAAACAACTTTACATAGATAGTCAGTAACAGAACATTTGGCAGGCACAGAGCCGCTGCCCTGTTTCTTTGTACGTTCTAACCCCTTGTAAGCTTTGTTATCCTAAAAACAAGTTCAGTCCCAGTCACCCATGTAAATATTAAAAATAAATTCTCTTACACTCGATCCGTGGGTGCCAGTATTCATCTGCAATAATACGTCTTATTTACAGACAGTGAATCACTCTTGAGAGATGAATACAGTCTGCTCTTTGGAAAGCCCATCTGCTTGTAAAGATTACCTGTTGTCTGCACACAGTGATGGCAGCCAATTTGTGGACTGAACTAATGCTATTTATATTATAATTTAATTATTTATAAGGCACCACAGATTCCGTAGCGCTGGATACAGAGCGCAGTAACAGATCAGGTAATACATGTCAGTAGCACAGATGAGTGTGAGTAATGCTTGGGGGACTCACACAGAGTGCAGTACATGACATTACTGGCTGTACGAGGGAGTCAGACAGTAGACAGACGTGGGACAATAGGTAGTGAGGACCTTATTCGTGAGAGCTTACATTCTAGAGGGAGGGGTGGCGAGAGACTGTAGGATCAACTGGGAGAAAATGGAAATGGCAAGCGAAGAAAGAGGAGGGGATGGATAAGATGGTTGGGAGGTGGTAGGATAGATGAACTTGAACAGATGAGTTTTGAGTGAACGTTTAAAGGACTGAGGGTTGGGGGAGAGTCTAGTGAGGCTGGGTAGAGAGTTTCAAAGATTGGGGGCAGCACGGCAGAAGTTTCGGAGGTGAGGTCAGAGGCAGAGCGGAGTGGCCGGGTAGGTATGTACCTCTAGACAAGGTCAGAGAAGTGTCACTAAGGGCTTTGTAAGTGGGAGTAAGGAGCTTGGACTGAATGGGAAGCCAATGAAGGGATTTACACAGAGGAGAAGTGGAATAGGTGTGGTGGGTGAAGATCAGTGAGAAGGAGGTTGCAATAGTCAAGAGGAGAAATCCCGAGAATGCAGATTGTCAGTTCACCTGGAACCAGCGACACCATTACGGGTCATTATAAATCCTAGAGTATGAGGAGGACCCACAATGCTCCTTTATTTATCCACCTACAGATTGTAATCTCGTACCTCTTTGTCTGTTAATATCCAGTCTTTTTTTTTATGGTTGCTTGTACCCATTGGTAAAGCTGAGCAGAATATGCTGGTGCAATATAGTGTTAATAAAAGAATAAATAAAATAAATCTACAACATTTGAAGGTGCAATAACAATAGACAAGAATATTAACAGCACCGGATAATTTGATAACAAATATGATCAGTGTATTTAAAAAAAATAAGCATGATGGGCTCACTGAAAAAGCAAAATATACCTCCCAACATTTAGAATCCTGAAAGACAATAATACAGTAAGATCAAGTTAAAATACTAAATATACCTCCCAGATCAATCTAAGCCAGCATCTAATAGCAATATCATAGAATGCATGAGGATAGCTGGTGAATACAGAGTGGCAGATTGATACAGACAATGCATTAAATAGAATGTCATTTAGTATCTAACACAGCTCCTTGGAACAATGTTACTAATTAACTAACAGCACAATTCAATAGGCACAAAATCATCAAAATGACAGGAGCTAAGAATCCTGAGGATCCAAAGAAAGTGACAGTCACCAGTCAGTTCATTCATCATCATTTATTTATATAGCGCCACTCATTCCGCAGCGCTGCACAGAGAACTCATTCACATCAGTCCCTGCCCCATTGGAGCTCACAGTCTAAATTCCCTAACACACACACAGACTAGGGTTAATATTGTCAGCAGTCAATTAACCTACCAGTATGTTTTTGGAGGTTGGGAGGAAAGCTCCACACAGATTAAACTCTGTTTGGGAATCGAACTCATGACCACAGTGCAGTGAAACTCAGAGTCTGCTGTAAGCCGAATGTGTTTTAAAGAGAATGTCCTCTCCATGGATCCTTATGACCACCAGGGCCGGATTAACCCGAGGTCTAACTGGGCTATAGCCCAGGGGCCTCGGGCATCCAGGGGGCCCTTCAAACTCCTCAGCAGCATTATTGATCGGTCGGGGGCGGGGGCCCCCGACCGATCACTGAGGATATCTCGCGAGAGTTCATGAACTCTCGGGAGATCTCCTCAGTAAGGAGCTTACAGTGCGCCGGGACGGAGGACTGCACTGACAGGTAAGTGCTTGGGGGGGCCTCGCGGGGGGTGGGGGGCGGTGGGGGGCGGCGGACGGCTCACATTGGGGGCCTCGCGGGGAATGGAGGGCCCCTTAGCCCAGGGGCCTCCATTCCCTTAATCCGGCCCTGATGACCACTAGACAGATAGCAGCATTAGATTTCTAGTCACTGGATGTTAGAGTGTATGTTATTATTATTCTTTTAAACAGGCTTGAATATTTTAAATAGTAAACCCCACTTAATAGTAAAGACGTCTGACGCGTTTCTTTGCGCTGCCATGTCCTCAGAAGTATGCCTTCAAGATGTGGGGGTCACGTTTAAATTGCGTTCTCCCAGTCAAAAAACTCCAAAATAATTAGTATATTCATCACATGTAATGATCGTGCCATTTTATCGTATTCATGGCTCTTACTACTGAGATTATATATTTTATGGAAGAGCTCCTAGACACAACATGAAGCTGAAGATAAAGATCAGCCAACTGAGAGAGATCCAGAAGAAGAGCTTGGAGGTGCACATCCCACTCCATGAACTATGGAGACACCTGTTTAGAATCAGGGCAGGGAACACCCTCTTCACCCCTTTATCTCGCTGTATGAGTGACATATCACATGGAGCACCTGACATGGTGGAGAAGCAACGGCAGCTAACATGTGAAGCTGCTGGCGGGTCCTCCTGCATAACTGTGATGGGATGGGGGGGTGCCGCTTGGTTGCGGCATCTCAGGTAAGCACCCACATGGTGAAATACCAGAGGTGGGAGCCATTTCTGGAAAAGCTGGGGCTGCCTTATTACAGGAGAGGGTGCAGTAGGCCACCATTCACCAGTTATTGCAGTAGCAGAAGGGGAACTGGCAGAGTAACTCCACTCATACTTAGGGGTGCCCATCAGTGAGTAGGAAAGCACCAATCTACCAGAGCTATTATATACATTATGGGGCACACGTAGCGTAGGAAACCTTTGTGCCCCAACCTTATGCAGGAAAATTTAGGCTTGTGAACAAGCACATGAGCTCAGATGTATCTTGAGTTATAGTTCCACGAAGGCCAGAATGTCAAGCGGTCAATGTCTGCCCAGCCTTGCCTGGATTTCTCTGGTGTTGTGTTTTTCTGGTGTTGGTTACCACTGTTTCTGGTGAAACCCTGCTTGATGCTGCTCGTGTCCCACTGCTTTTTATGTGCCCTAAATATTGGAGTGTATATCACTGTTAACCTAATATCGGAGTATGAAAACATGTCATCGTTTGATGTTTTTAGCTGTAATCCTAGTGCAATAACAAGTGTATATTGAACACTGCACCTGAAAAAGAAAATGCTTAACCGTGTAAATCTAAATACACAACTAACAACAACAGAAACGAGTTACAGGCAAACTCACAGGTTCCAAACGTACTATTTAAAGCAGCAATCCCATGAAAATATCAAGGGTGATGTTTTTAGCATAAATTACTGGAACCATAAGAAGAATCTTGGCACTTATATACCACCTTTATATGTTATATACCATATATCCTTGGTTTTGTTTTTTCAGTCTGCTGTTAATGAAAATTCTGCACAGTGTCATGGACTACCATGGTAACCACAGGCACATGGCACATGATGTAGTTAGCAGAGAAGCTCTGGAACATCCCTCAAAGCTCTGTCAGCTCTGAGTACTGTAAATCCTCTGCCTTATACTCCCCCCTCTGCCTTCACATGACATGCTGAGAGCCTATGTCTGTGTGACTGGCAGTCTTACTTTACATCCTGCAGAGAGATTTTGAAAAGGAGACAATGATTCGTAGAAGGACAGCTAAGAAAATGCATGTTTAAAAGAGCGGGGTACATTTTTTTAGGCAGCAATAATCCCTACAACGGATAGCCCGACATAAATATTTCGAATAGTGTCTGCCCAACAAAGAGTTAACATAGACTTACTATATAAGTGACATAGAACTTTTCCTACATGCCTAATTACCATCAGATCTAAAATGTGACTGCATAAAATCTCTGCATGAAGAAATTACATGAATTACAATAAGTAGAGTGAGAGTGCCGTTTTTAAAGCGGCAATGGACGTCTGTATAATGTAATCCAGTAGTTGTGTCCGACCTTTGCCCCACTAAAACCGGCAATCTCACTCTGGCCCCTGTAATTCACGTCGCATTTTAGATCTGGTGGTAATTGGGCGTGTAGGAAATGTTCTATGTCACTTATATAGTAAGTCTATATTTAATCCTTGTCGGGCTGATACTAATCGGAATATTGATGTCAGGCTATCTGTTGTCGTGATTATTGCAGCCTAAAAAATGAGTACCACCGGTTTAAAAAGTGCTTGCAATTTAAAGAAAAAAATGTCACGTGGTTTTGAACAATCTGCTGAGATTAGCATCACTGAGAATTGGGGCAATAGCAAATGTGGACTAGAAGGGGGGGTGATATCAACACTCAGGGCTAGATTTACTAAGCAGCGGGTTTGAAAAAGTGGGGATGTTGCCTATAGCAACCAATCAGATTCTAGCTGTCATTTTGTAGAAGGTACTATATAAATGAAAGCTAGAATCTGATTGGTTGCTATAGGCAACATCCCCACTTTTTCAAACCCGCTGCTTAGTAAATCTAGCCCTCAGACTGTTATCTTTTTACACTAAGCTGATACATATCAGCTGAAATCGCCAACTCACATGTAGATATGTTAGACTTTAATACGTGTTCATTATTCCACCAGAAAGCAGCAGACAGGTTTATTACAATAATAGGATAATAATATTGGGCTCTATTCATTAAGGATCTTAACTTGAGAAACTTCTTATTTCAGTCTCCTGGACAAAACCATAGCACACAAATACTTGATAGCTTATTTGTACACTGAAATTTAAAGTTGATATTTGTGTGCTACATGAAAAAACAGTCAGTATTTAACTTATGTGCCAAACAGAATACTAATTTGCACCCCTTGCATTGTAACATGGTTTTGTCCAGGAGACTGAAATAAGAAGTTTTTTCAAGTTAAGAACCTTAATGAATCAAGGCCATTATTCTCAGTTTGGAATAACAATTATGGCAAAAAAATGCACAGATTTCCCTTTTCAGGAGTTAAAATATGACAATAGTAAGTATTAAATGACTAATCTGTATAGTATTTTAGTAAGCACGCCAGTGGAGCACGCAGGGGGGGTTCTGGGTCTCCAGAAACCCCTCCCCTCCGCTAAAACAGTGCCCTATATAGCGGCACTGTACTATACAGCATCCGCGGCGCTGTCAATGAAGCGTCCGCCGCGGACGCTTTTTTGACAGCGCCGCGGCTGCTGTATAGTATACTGCTGCCTGAACGGAGCTGCTGCGCATGCGTAGGCGCATGCGCGGCAGCTCTCTCGCAATTTATTTTTTTCCGGTGGAGGGGAAACCCCCCCTTAAAAATGCTCCGTGCGCCCCTGCACATACATCAATCAAGTATTATGGGTATGTATGGAATTCAGATGAGATGAAGCAGTGAAAATCAATGAGAAATGAGCAGGGATTTGAATGGAACTTACCACATTGTTTGAATGTAGTAATACCTTTGTAGGCAGGGCATTGATAGTAATGACATTATCAGGATAGTGAGCTGTCACACAGACAGGACACTGTCTTGAAAGACAGGTATTTGATTATAATTGTGCTTTCTGTTCAGCAACGCACTATGACATACGCAACATTATATAAGCTGCTATTTAAAAAAAACAACTCAATACACAGCGTATTTTCTTAAGACTATAGAACCTCAAAGGCCATGTTTTCACTGATGCCTTCAGCATTGTCAGCAAAACAAAGGCTTTTTCTTAGCTATCCTACCTCCACCCTGTAGTGTGACAATTGATTATATACTGTAAATACGAGGACATTCTAAGCTGCTGAATAAGAGTCATTACACTGTAGTAATGATGTTACTTGATGAAAGCTGAGGTTCCTATCTCAGACACAATGCAAAGAGCGCATTGTTGTCAGCATTTTAGAATAATTTTGGCAGGACACTGATGGCGAGCCTGCCCATCCGGTACAGAATTCATGTTTTCAGGAGGATGTTATATTCCATGACGTGTGGACTTTTAAATTTACAAATACAGAGCCTGATTCACGGAAACGTACGATTGGGTAGCGTATTTTGCCTTTTTTCGTGCTGCGCAGGCCCAGAAAGCGAACATACGCAAATGTAGACCTAGGACATTTTGGCACTTATGACTCCTTACTAGAGATGCTCAGGCTCAGTTCCCCAAGAACTGAACATACCCGAACTTAGCAGATCCAAGTACCGAGCCAGCTCGATACCTTCGTGCTTTTTCGGATTTGAAAACGAGGCAAAACGTCATCGTTACGTCCTCGGATCTCGCGATTTTTGGATTCCTTTTTATAATTCAACATAACGGTAGGTGGGAGGAAGGGGGGACCTTCATTTTTCTTTTCTGCCACTGCTGTGTGGAGGGCCATCTTTTCCATTGGGCACGATGGGCAGGTGCCCGGGGGCCCCACAGGCAAGGGGGGCCCATAGACAGGGCTCTTAAGTAAAATAAATAATTGTGCAAAAAAAAAATTTAAATCCTGCAAATATATCTATATCTATATCTATTTATATCTATATATGATACACATATATAGAGGTAGGGGCCCCGCTGCACTGCTTTGCCCGGGGGCCCATAATGTTGTTAAGGTGGCCCTGGCTGTGTGCCAATGTGTCCTAGATGTGCTAGGAACTGCCGTGTGTTTGTGTCGTTGCTCTGTCGCTTACCATCCAGCCAGGTCGCTGCAGTATTTGTCCGAAAGTGTATGAAAATAATATTGTGATCTGTGAGGTGGTCAAAATTGATTGCAAATTACATGAAATTAATGCTATTGAGGTTAGTAATAATGTAGGAACAAAAAAAGAGCAAAATTATGTGATTTTAGCATATTTTAGGATTTTTTCTAAAAAATCCAAAACCAAAACACACGAGGGCGGTTTTGCCAAAACCAAAACCAAAACACAAAGCTAATCCAGATCCAAAACCAAAACCAGTTCACGGGGGTCAGTGAGCATCTTTACTCCTTACAACTGAAGAGGGAGGGAAAGGGTCTCCTAATGTAGACTGAGTACAGTAAGGACGTGTTCTTGCAATACCGTTCCAGACTGGGAAATAGACGCAGATTCGGCTGAGTAATTTTATTTGCGTTTAGTAAGAAGCGGGTGAAGGTAGCAGATGATAATGATGGTGATAACCATAACTAGTGAACCGCATGGAAATAAATGCTTGCAAATAATTCGTAGACTCTTATTGATACTTTAGTAGTCGCTCGGTTATAGATTAGGATCTCACAAGCGTGTTTTAGCAATTAAAAAAAAGGTGGGGTTTTGTTGGAAAGCATAACGGGAAGTTGACCCTGCTGTATTAGGTAGATTATTCAAGATTAAATGATACCCCATTGCATTTGCATTCGTAACATAAAAAATATGTCACAAGTGGGACCTAATTCTGCCCACAGTGTGTAACGCCATTGTGCGGAATGACGAGGCAAAAGCAAAACTTGTATACTTTGCACCTCGAAAAAGGCTTGACCCACAACAAAACTCAATCAGTGCTACATCTCAACACAATTTTGCTTATCTGTAGTCCCTAGGCAAAGAACAATTTATGAGCCCCAATATATAAGCTTAGAAATGATTGACAGGAGGTAGGTGGTCACCGTGTATAAGAATGAGCCCAGTTCAAATGCCCAGGGACAGTTTAGTCTGCCTATTTTTGTGTCTTAATGTATGTTTGTTTTTTATTATTTTAAATCGTTTGCTGTTTAGAAAAGTTTTCATTCTATCATATTTGAAGCGCTAGGCTGCCCATGCTGTCCTCCCTTAAAAACGCCTGTGATGCCGTGCGCACCACTGCGCGTGGCTCCCGTTCACCGCTGCTCTGTCATGTAGATGTCCTTAACAGGGTGGCGGGAAAGAGCCCTCAAATCAGGACTGTGCTGCCTAAATCGGTATGTTTGGGAGGCATGCATAAACACATGTATTTTGACAAAATGCAAATTGTAAATCAAACACATTATTTAAAAAGAGAAAACAAACCACACATTGTAACTAATGCATTGCACATCTAACAATGTAATGTAAGATACAGGCAGGCGCGGGCTGGGAGAGGGAAGCCCTGGGGGCACACAGGCAGCCGCATCACATGTCATCAGATGCGGCCGCCGGTGAAAAGGTGGTATATTGCATCCGGCCGGCCTACCCCTGGCCCTAACAGCGGTCTGACGGAGCGGCCCCCCTGCCCCCAGGTCAGCCCGCCCCTGGATACAGGTTCTTCAAGAGCGTCCTAAAAGTAGCATTTTGGCACTTACAATTCTGGATTTCACATTGGCATTGTGCGTATTTATATGCGTAGAATTTGTGCTACATCTACGTGACTGATGTACATGTGAAAGGACCCTACGTCCTAACAATAGCCATGTTTGTCTCATGCCAGTGGTACTGCCTTAGTAAACTTTATTAATACCTTTCATATTGTTATTATTAATTTATAAGGTGCCGCCAAGGTTCCGCAGCACCATACAATGGAGGAGAGCAAACAACATTAAGTGACACAAAGACAATACATAGTGCATACATAGTGCAATCATATAACAGTTATATATTAGGGCAGAGATACTGTCAGTAAGACAATGAACAGAGCAGAAATTAGTTGCATAGTACAGATGGGGGACGGCTGTACAGAGGAGGAAAGGGGGTAAACAGGGAGCTTCCCAACGTCAATCAGGTCAGAGCCCAAGGGCAGAGAATTAAGGGCCAGGAGCACTGAGGAAAATTGGGCAGCACATTGGCTCAGTGGTTAGTACTTCTGTCTTACAGCACTGGGGTCATGAGTTCAATTCCCGACCGTGTCCTTATCTTTGAGGAGTTTGTATGTTCTCCCCGTGTTTGCATGTGTTTCCTCCGGGTGCTCCGGTTTCCTCCCAAAACATACTGGTAGGTTAATTGGCTGATAACAAATTGACCCTAGTGTGTGTGTGTGTGTGTGTGTGTGTTAGGGAATTTAGACTGTAAGCCCTAATGGGGCAGGGATTGATGTGAGTGAGTTCTCTGTACAGCGCTGCAGAATTAATGGCGCTATATAAATAAATGGTACTAATAATTACATGTATATCGCTATATTTAGTATGGAACGATATAACCCACCTCTCTCGATTAATCAGTAGATATTGAACTGTCCAAGAGAGTTGGGTGATTATTCTGTTACCATAGACACTGTATAATAGGCCAATATTAATCTTGAAGACATTCAGTGGAGAGATTTACCTATTCATGTACTACATTGATCGCTACCAAGAGTAGTAACAATTTTAAACTGAACTGAACTGAAAATTGTGCAGAGGATTTGAAGCGCTAATGAAAATGGACCCGATTTAATTTAATAGACTTTAATTGGAATCCATGTACTACTTCCTATCGTACAAATAAACGTGCAGTAGACTGTAAGCTTTCAGGAACAATGGTCGTGTGTTTAACCTCATCTAACTACACCAGCGCTCAATGAGTAAAATGTGTATGTTTTAGTTGTATAAGAACATTTATCCACTGATCTAAATGAAATGAATATATTGCTGTGTAAGAGGTAATAAGGAAAATGTATTTATGATCCTCAACTGTTACTAATTAATAATTCGTTTTTAGGAGTTAGTTATATAGTAATATATAGAAACAGGATTTTACAGTCATTTAAGATTAATTGTAGGTAAATAGAAATATTATTAATTGACGTAGGCAAAAATCCATCTTCGGCAGTGCAGCAACATAGAATTAGCAGGGTGATTGATCTATGGTTAGAGGTTAATTAATGGGATTAAGTAATTGACTCAAAGAAACTAGAGCATAAATCTATTATACTCTTTCTGAGATTATGATTGTTTTGTGGTGTTATGTTGCAGTTTCATTGGAACTGAAGAATTACATTGGTGAAATCTGCCGATCAGTCAGCAAGATAGCGATACAGCAGGTTAATACTACCTGTTAAACTGGTTCCCTTTACTGCTCCGTGGCAGCATACATTATGGGGTTAATCCCCCCTTGTACGTGAGTCAGGACAGAAAAGAAGACACACCCGGAGGGTATACAGGGCCAGGTCTCCCTCCTTCCTGTGTCTTCAGGTTCTCCCCAAGCTGGAAAATATCTTAATGCCATATAAGAAACAACAACAAAAACTTAGGGCGGGCAGTAGGGAAGCCAGTTTACCTCCTCCTCGTCCATGGCAGCATACACTATGGAGTGATGCCAAAGCTGCATTTCACATAGGGCGGGCACCATCATATAATTCAACTGAGGCTTAATGGGTTCAACTTGAACATGTATTATCTATCCATCTATATATATGTACAGATAGATAGATAGATAGATAGATAGATAGATAGATAGATAGATAGATAGATAGAAAGATAGATTTTTTATTTTCGTCATATTAACGCACTTAACAATTTCGGCATCTGCTGAAGCCTGGACATTGAACCGATTGGTGAGAGTATGTTTGGAGGACTCGACTGCTGCCTTCCATGACTCCTCCATAGAGGCAGATTTCTTATCTGCCCATGAAGTCTCCATGGTTCTTGTTGAATGAGCTCTTAGACTGTGAAGCTCGTCCAACCTCTTTACTATGTATGTATCTCTACTGCGAGATTTTATCCACTGATGCCTTTGAGGCTGGTTCATCCTTTTTATTTCCACTATTTAAAACATATAACTGGTTTGTTTTCCTGAATTCCTGAGTCCTCCTCAAATACATTTTAATGGCACGGGCCAAGTGCAAACAATGAAGTCTCCTTTCTTCTGAGTTCTTTGGTTTTGGACATAGAGAGTAGAACAATTTTTTGATTAATATGGAATTGTAACATTACTTTTGGCCGGAACTCTGGATTGGTTTGGGGTTGGTTTGTCATTGACAATACAAACTGAAATGATGTCATGAACCACTGGAAACGTAGGTCAAGTTACCTGCTAGTAGTTGATGCTACTGAGCAAAGAGGCGCACACAAGGAGTGTAGCACGCCCCCTGTGTTCACAAGGGCCCCCTCAAGGAGGTTTGGTGTTAGCTGCATGGGATGAGCAGGTCACGGATCTCAGTGCTGGTCGCTAACAGGGCCACCATCATGGTGGTATGGGGGAGGGATAGATGTAAGAGTTCCAAACTGCTCAGTGGGTCTGGACTGGTCAAAGACTGGTTAGAGGGCCTGGTGCCCCCCAATGATCCCGGCAGTGACCCAAACTGCTATTGTTCCTGGAAGAAGTCACAGAACCACAATGAACTGCATTGGAACAGGCACACATTAATCTAACATAAGGTGACCCAATGCTGTTTACCCACGTTGGTGGTTCATGGACCAGTGAATGTGGAACAGTATGTGTGTCCTCGATTAGCATGTGTGTAGCAGGCGCCCTAGACATCGCATCAAGTTTAGATTGCACTTCAAGGGGCATACTTAATAAAGCACGATAGTGCTTTTAACGGGTCATTAAGGTCCCACAGTGTCCTCCGCAAATTTATTAAGGGGGCATCGCAGCAGATATCATGGATATCTGCTGCTTTGCATTCCTCTTCGTTTTTGGGAGCAGTCACCATTCAACAGAATGGTGACTGCTCCTGGCCGCAATCTAACAAGTCTCGAAAAAGCTGCAGCTGGCGTACATCATCCGAATTGAAAAAATCTAATGCTGTCAGCTCTGCTACGGAGAGCAGAGCTGGACAGCGCATGTGTGGAGGGATCACATGATCCCTCCCTGTCACTCAGCGCTCTCTCTCTGCAACTATCGTTGCAGAGACAGAGAGGGGATCTGTGTGCGCATGTCCAGTTCTTGGAACTGGACATGCGCAATTGAAGAGTGAAGAGAAGACCCGAAGACATCGCTTCCGAAGAGGGGGGTAAGTATGATTTTTTTTTATCTCTGAAACAGCAGTTTTTCGGAACTGCTGTTTCTGTGCAGGGCTGTACATAAATGTGAGAAGTAGTTCAATCCTTATCATTGCGATAAGGATTGAAAACTACTTTTCACTTTATGTGAATATTGATAAATGTGCCCCCGAGTCACTATAGCTATCGGACTAACCTTATCCTAGATGCTTTATATATAATATAGTAAGGGGAGAAAATTCCATGTGTACCAAAATATGTCACACCTCCCCGTGGAGTAAAAACTCCATACCTCTTACCCAAAGTGACCGGACTTATGATCGGGTCCGTATGTGAGTCGATGGAAACCCAACACCCATTACTTAAACGGTCATTCTAAGACCTCTGACCTTTAGTCAGATGGCAAGCATCTCCACACTATATCAGTCTATAAATCCCATAGTTGTAGTCGAATCCCAGATTTCAAATTATTTAGCAGTAATAGTATCCTTTCAGTTAATTCTAACCGTATGTATAGGCACAAGAACAGAATAGCTTTACCAAAGTATAAGAGCAGACGATGTTACAATGTGATGCACATGCTAAAGCTCCTGAATGTTGTCATGTAAATTTACCACGAGATAACCTCCAAGGCATTCCTCTCCAGTAACATGAACCTATAGAATCTCAATGAATACAGTGGTCCAGCGAAGTTATTAATATGTGTAAAGTGCAGTGGGCAAATTTGGACCTCGGAACGTTCTCAATGTTATAGTATTTGTCTAGAATGTATGTAATGATATATCCTCAATATGGAAATCAGTGTAGGGTAAGAAAAATTGAGGTAAGCAGGTCCCTAAATTAGAAAATCAGCGTCAGCTAAATAAATGAGATAAGCTCCCTGGCTATCACTGAGTAAAGATGTATTTATGCTCTGCAATCACGAGATTGTTGAACAGCTGTGATTTTCTTTATTGAGTGACACAAGTTTAGATAATGGGCATATTAGTATCACCTCAGACTGAGCCAACTGTGTATTACAAATTGTATAGAACAACTCCAGGGCTCCCATCTGGTGTCGCGCAAGACGGGTGGCAGTAACAACTCGAACTGCCTGAACCCTCATATAGCAGACGGCAGTGAGACACGATGAGAAGGGAGATCGCCCACTCGTTGAAACAGTGGGACTCGTGGCCGAGGCCAAGTCCTGGGGGGAACGGAAAACGGTCCTGCGGCAAGGTACTATGGTTTGAATGACTGTAGGAGGTTGGATGGGAGGGAGAAGGGGCACTACAAGGAGGGAGGATGGCAGTGAAGGGGCACTATAGAGGGGGAGGTGGAAGAAGAAGGAGGAGTTTTGGTAGGGTAATGTTAATGAAGGAATGGAGCAGGGAAGTGAAAAATAGCTAGGAAGAAAAAAGAAGGGGGGGAGGTGAAGGGAAAATGAAAGGAAAGGGAAGTTGGAGGAGAGAGAAGGCAAAAACAACAGAAGAAGGAAGCAAACCAGAGGAAAAGAAGAGGAAAGAGAAAAGGCATATATAATACAAATTTAAACATCCACATGTCCCACTGAATTTGTGCAGCAAAAAAGAGGCCCAGCAACCACTGGGGGGAGAATATTTGGGCCAGACAAATGCCCCTCCCCTCTGGATACTATTGGCTGGAAGGTGACAGAAGGCTTAACCCCGAATAGGTAAGCGAATGACTCATGCACAAACATATGAGTTAAAGTGCGTTCGGCTAAGACATGTGTGGCCTTTACATATCGTGTATACACTTGGAGAGTAAGAGGGAACAAATAGAAACAGTTTCAATTTAAGTGGATGGATTCCTGTAGTGTTATAGAAATTATACTAGTTTATCATATTTATTATTAATACAAGAGTTTACTGCTTCATTTATTTATTTCTGTTCTTTTACTGTAAACCTTATTTCCTATATCCCTTTCTCACAAACTGAGATACAATCCCTCTGCTCTGGTCAGTCTCCTAATTAGAGCCATAAATATAGAAAATCCATAGATAGTCCTCAGAGATCCTTTAACCAAACACATTCTAGTTGTAATGGATTCTTTACCAGCATTGAAAAAGTGTGTTTACTTGTTGTAACCTTAACAGATACCAGTTATACCAGTAATGCCAGTTTTAAACTGGGATTTTCAAAAGGGAAGACATAATTGTATCTAACGTTTTATTAAGAAGGGGGTTTAATCTGACCACTATCTTAGGCTGGGAACGCACTATACAAAATTTCTCCTGATGCGATATCCTTAACGATTTTTGTAACGACTGGACTGGAATAACAATAGTCCTGATCAGCAGCCGATTTATGTGTATACACTAAACACGTTTTACATTATTTACCTTCAGAACTGTGCTCTTAATCTGTCCTAACCATTGGCTGAAAAGATGGTGACTCTGCACACTCCATAGAGATCTACGGACACTGCCGTTCCCGAGTACATACACACTGCAGGATTGTAAAGACATTGTTCCATTGTTGAACGAGATTTTTAGTCCGGTTTAAAAATTAAATGAAAGGATACGATGAGCTTTGAAACGATAATCGTTCATCTCTGCAGCGCACACACTAATATCATATGGGGCCGAATGGTTGTTTATCGTTTGATGGGTCCGATAAACAGCTGAAAACCCTGCAGTGTGTACCCAGCCTTGGAAGTTGTGCTCCGCCCCTCTTTTCACATTTTTATTTTGCTAACATCTCAAATAATAGTTTTTTGGTAATTGACTGCACACAGGTATGTTCACATTACATATGTGATAGTTACAAGTTACAGATAAAGCCCACGTCATAAGAAGTGGCACTGTTAGTTACACCAGTCAAGTTCAAAATAATGAAATATAATAAATGGGTGTGAACTGTATGTCTGTGGTATTTCAGACAATGAAGATTTGTTGGTTGTTGGATGTTTTTTATGGAAAACAGTTGTGCTGGAAAGATAACAATTGTTTAATTATGCACAGAATGGCATCAAGGAGAAACCATCTTGGGTCCTGTTTCCTGTTTGGGCCTATAATAGGCACTTCCTGGATCAGACATGTGCTTGAATATTCTGCCTGCTCAGCTCCTGCTACTTGCTACACTTCCTTGCATCTGTGATTACCTGCTTGTGTACCGACCCAGCAAACGTCTGACTATCTGGTTGTGTACCGACCAGGCAAACGTCTGACTATCTGGTTGTGTACCGACCAGGCAAACGTCTAACTATCTGGTTGTGTACTGACCCGGCAAACGTCTGACTACCCACTTGTGTGCCGACCCGGCAAACGTCTGACTACCCACTTGTGTACCGACCCGGCAAACGTCTGACTACCCACTTGTGTACCGACCCGGCAAACGTCTGACTATCTGGTTGTGTACCGACCCGGCAAACGTCTGACTATCTGGTTGTGTACCGACCCGGCAAACGTCTGACTATCTGGTTGTGTACCGACCCGGCAAATGTCTGACTACCCGCTTGTGTACCAACCTGGCAAACGTCTGACTACCTGCTTGTGTACCGACCCGGCAAACGTCTGACTACCCACCTGTGTACCGACCCAGTAAACGTCTGACTACCCACCTGTGTACCGACCCGGCAAACGTCTGACTACCTGCTTGTGTACCAACCTGGCAAACATCTGACTACTCGCTTGTGTACCGACCCGGCAAATGTCTGACTACAAACCTGTGTACCGACCCGGCAAAGGTCTGACTACCAGCTTGTGTACCAACCCAGCAAACATCTGACTACTCACTGGATATCTACTCGGCTATTGGGCTTCAGATAAGACCACCAGTATCTATTTGGTGATACTCTTTTCTAACCCATATGAGCAGTCATACAGAAAGCTTCAAGAGGATTCTTAATTCTGCAAATTCTGGAGGATTACAGGGCTGTCAGCTCATATTTGCACGATCTACCATCACAGCATTAACCCTTTCAGATATGAACATTTCCATATGGAAATTGTTATATGTAATTGAAAAATTGATAAGTTATTAATTTACTTTAAAGCCCTATATGTTATGACTGGCACTTCTGTGGTTACATAACCTTTTGATGTTACACACACATTCTAACTCCTCTTTCTTTCTATTATGGATACTATATACCAAGAGGTTACAGACTCCCCATAGACACAGTTCTGAAAGAAACTTATCACATTAGAACTTGGCACAATTCATTGTTATCAACCGCAGAAAATCTTAACATTTGATATGCGAGTGTAGCGCTAGGTACTAATTTGTTCTGTTTGTCTGAGGGGCATGTGGGGAGGTCTGATGGCATGTGGGTGATGAGGGATAGAAGGGGGCACTTCTTGTTTCATTTGTCCTGGGCCCTACAATCTCTGATGGAAGCCCTGGTCGCTAGGAGGGTAGCTGCAGGCCAGACGTAGTCAGGGAAGTAGAGGTCAAAAATAGAAGGTCCGAATGAAACCAAATCATGAAAGAAGATTGGTCAGGGTAGCCGGGGTCAAATCAGGAGATCCAACGGAACCAGAATCGCTAGGCCAAAGATAGATCAGGCACAGGCAAGGATTATCAACAGGAAATGCATAGATAGAGCAGAACCAGGAGAGTCCCAAGGAACTGACAAGGTACAGGAGCCAGAAATAGACCAAGTGGTGATTCAATACACTGGCAATGGATCAGTGCCAGAGTCTGCCTTCAATAGGCAGTCCCAATCACGGTATCGGCAGTCAGTGACATCAATACTGACTGCCAATACAGGAACTAAGGAAGCATCCCCTTGCCTAGCAATGGGGCGCGCATACCAGCAGAAAAAGCATCCATTCCCGCTGGGTGGAGAGAGCGGGGATGGCACCTGACCACTGCGTTGTGTGTGCTGAAGTTTCTTTTCTGTTGGATGTTGGAAAAGTATTTCCCGCTAGCAAATGTGAGCTCCCCCGAATTGCAGGGTTCCCTGGTACAAGACACTCCATGTTCTGTTAGTCAGAGGAAGGAGCAAGTTAGGTGTTTTTTCCGGAAGAGTTAACCTTTACATTGAGATGCGTCATGCATACGTATCTGTTAAAGTGGGCCCTCGCTAGCTCTTCAGTGCTCCTCTCTCTGGAGGTGAACACAGTCCTACAAAATAACACAGCTTAGTAACTCTGAGTTGCCCCAACAACTTAGAAGGATGTTCTAAGACATTGGCTAACTGTTCTCTAGTAGCTGTGGAACTACAAGCCCCAGGAAGCATTGCCAGCCAAACTAACACAATTTGTCTAAGGGTTTGTCTAAGGGTTACACGACAGATCAGATTTTCCACCATGGCCAGAACTGAAGCCAACAGAGCTAGTGAGAGTTATTGAGAAACTCTCACATGTCTCTTTGTAAATAGGCTATAGGTAATAGACTTATAAAAACCTTGGAACAGGGTGTGGGATTGGCAAATAAGAAAGAGAAAATGTGTTTTTAACCTATCAGCAGTAAAATTTTATTTCCAGGAATATGTAGTCATAAAAGCAGCAAATTTGGGACTAAGATTTAACTTGTAATTTTGCATTAAAATATTTTACTTTGTGACGATATGTAATATAAGCACAAACTGTGTTTTAAAATAAATGTAGGTAAATTTTTAAAACGCTAGATAATTTTTTAGCTGTACGAATGGTGGAACTTTTGTTTTAATGTGTTAAGTGCATTTACAGCAAGTGCACATGACTGTTGTAAATTAACGCCCCAGGTTGTTTTATTTTACTGAGAACCTCTATAGAATAGTAATGTCTGTCCTATTGACTGCATGTGCAAGAATTATGGGTTATTTACATGGGTACTATGTATAAAGAATAGAGACATAAACAAGCAACTGTGGAATGAAAAAAAAGCTCACCGGATCTGTTGCTGATATTGTGTCTGTTGCTGAGTCAGCCTTTTGTGCTGATAGAGGTAAAACAAGGTGCCTGATTCATTAAGGAACTTAAATTAAGAAGTTTCTTATTTAAGTCTCCTGGACAAAACCATATTACATTGCAAGGGGTGAAAACTAGTATTCTGTTTTGCACATAAGTTAAATACTGCCTGTTTTTTCATGTAGCACACACATATCAACTTTAAATTTCAGTGTACAAATAAGCTATCAAGTATTTGTGTGCTACATGAAAAAACAGTCAGTATGTAACTTATGTGCAAAACAGAAAACAAATTTTCACCCCTTGCACTGTAACATGGTTTTGTCCAGGAGACTTAAATAAGAAACTTCTTAATTTAAGTTCCTTAATGAATCAGGCCCAAGATCTTATTAGCTGAAATCTGAGGCTCTGTGCCGATCATAACAACACTAGAGGTATTCTTGAGACTGATTAAGAATCTTGTCCATGTGCTTCATGTGTTCATGGACCTATAGTACATAACTCAAAATGCATTGAGCTGAGTTGGACAACAAAATATGCCGTCGCGAGAGAGCTGAAGCTACAATAATGATGGGTGCAAATTCAGTTTGGAATTGGACTGTAATCAATCTTGTGGAGGGAGAAAAATACGCCCATATTGTGGCCTATAGCAGAGCTGACTTGCCTCTAATGCAACATAGGCACATGCCTAAGGCCCAGAGAGCGTTGGTACCTTTGTTGCATAAACACAATTGGTGACTAGCTCAGACGCTTGTTGTACTTCCGAATACCTCCACAATCCCTGCCAGAGGGATCAGAGCAGTGTCTGTGTTTTGCCCAAAACTTCAATGTGATGGATGTGCCGATTACAGGGAGGTTCCTGGGTCAGGTGTTCTCAGTGTTTTTCTACTTTAATATATAAATAGAGTGATTCTGATAGACATGAGTGGTCTTGACTCTCTATCATATCAGCACATCCTTTATGCAGATGTCTCAGGCAGAAGACAGACAGCAACAGCAAAGCTGAGCTTCCCATTACAAAGAGGAGTGCTGTCACTCACCGGACTGTGAGTGCTACTCCTCGTGTGTTTAAGAACCGTGGCCGTCCACCATCCTGAGGGTCTGCGCATGTGCAGCCCTTTCAAACCTTCAGTACATGTTCCTTTTAGTTAATTGGCTGATCAGGCAACACTCCCTATTTAAAGCACCTGTGGTCAATACCTCGTTGCCTGATCTTGGAGTCTCATTCCCCACGAGCCTCTGAAGGTGTTCCTGTGTTTCCTCGTGTATTCAGCTCCTGCTGATTCCTGTTGTTCGTTTGTGGTTTCCAGACCACTTCAACTCTCCTGTGTTTCATCGTGACTGCACCAGCTGATTCCTATCCGCTGCCTCCGTGCTTCTACAGTTTCCAAACCACTTCAACTCTCCTGTGTTTCATCGTGACTGCACCAGCTGATTCCTATCCGCTGCCTCCGTGCTTCTACAGTTTCCAAACCACTTCAACTCTTCTGTGTTTCATCGTGACTGCACCAGCTGATTCCTATCCGCTGCCTCCGTGCTTCTACAGTTTCCAAACCACTTCAACTCTCCTGTGTTTCATCGTGACTGCACCTGCTGATTCCTATCCGCTGCCTCCGTGCTTCTACAGTTTCCAAACCACTTCAACTCTCCTGTGTTTCATCGTGACGGCACCAGCTGATTCCTATCCGCTGCCTCCGTGCTTCTACAGTATCCTGCTCACCTCAACTCTCCCGTGTTTCATCGTGACTACACCAGCTGATTCCTATCCGCTGCCTCCGTGCTTCTACAGTATCCTGCTCACCTCAACTCTCCCGTGTTTCATCGTGACTGCACCAGCTGATTCCTATCCGCTGCCTCTGTGTATCTGCAGTGTCCTGCTCATCGTGTGTCTGCAGCCAGCCGATCCGCTGTCTCCGTGCCTCTACAGTGTTCCTGCTTGTGTCAACTCGCCTGTCTGCATCGGATCAATGCTCCGCTGCTTTCATCTCAGCTAGACCGCCTCAACTCTCCCGTGTTCTCCAGGTGTCCAGTTCTATATACTACTGCTTCCTGAGTATTGTTTACATCCTTGCTGGTCTACCTACCGTGCGCTGCACCTACTTGGTTACCGCTTCCACCCTCCTGGGACTTCGTATCCTGCCGGCCTCCAGCCGTTCAGGTATCCCTGCCCTTCTTTCTGACAGCCTGCTCTCCTGAACCACGGTATGCATACTTCTCATTGACTGTGCTGGTGTATTGCATATCTAGCTGGACTGAGTTGTTCTCCTCCGGAGTTTCCTATCCACTGAGACTATTGCTATCATTTGACTGTGTTACCTTGTAGCCTGGATAGTTCTTGTGACTTTGTATATTTGTGCAGTGCTGCTCAGTTATTATTATTTTGTGCATATCATCGTGGGATCAAGTTCAGTGTGCCCGTGTATACTCTGCATTGCATTTATCTCCCCGTGCTCCTCCTCACATATATATTTCAGTGGTACAACTTGCTAGAGGCAGACCACTGTTCCCTGTTTCCTGAGTCACCAGTTTCCAGTATCCTTTCACATAGCAGTGGTACAACCTGCTAACGCAGACCACTGACTCCCCGGATACCTTCACCTGGATTCCATTCCTTCACCCAGACAGCGGTACAACTTGCTATACGCAGACCGCTGACTCTCATCACCTCCTCGTTACTCCTGGACATTCCTCCTCACTATAGCAGTGGTACAACTTGCTATACGCAGACCACTGGCTACCCTCACGTTTCCTTGTCCATCCAGTTCCTCGTGTACAGTTATCTACCTATTACCAGTGCTGCTAGTCATAGACTTTCCTCGAGCATTCTCTTACCATCTGCTGTCTCCTGTTCCGTGATCACCCCGCTACCAGAGTACCATATTACCAACTATACTGCTCTGGTAAGTCTATCATCTGGTGATACCTGGGTAAAGACTCCTAGTGCCCGTGACAGTAAGATCAGGCCATGACAGACCCAGATTCGGAACCTACAGCTAAAGAGATGCTGCAGCATCTGGTTACCCGTATGGAGCAACAGGATGCTCGCCAACAGCTGTTGCTACAATGTTACCAGGCGTTAGCCTCCCAAGGAACATCTGGGCAAAATATCACAGCTAATGTTGATGCTCCTGTGCTTTCCTCCGTTTCCCCAGTGCCATCCCAGGTGTCTACGGCTTCTACGCTTCACCTGCCTACTCCGTCAAAGTATGATGGAGACCCCAAAACATGTAGGGGTTTTCTCAATCAATGCTCAGTTCATTTTGAGCTCCAACCTCAAAATTTCTCTACCCATCGTTCCAGAGTGGCCTACCTTATTTCATTGTTTTCTGGACAAGCTCTCGCATGGGCTTCCCCTCTGTGGGAAAGAAACGATCCATTATTACAGGATAGTGCCAAATTTATTTCCACGTTCCGAAGTGTATTCGATGAACCAGGTCGTGTCATCTCCGCTGCATCCAGCATTCTCCGTCTACGTCAGGGTTCTCGTACAGTAGGCCAGTACGTCATTCAATTTAGGATACTAGCCTCTGAACTTCAGTGGAACACTGAAGCGTTAATTGCCGCCTTCTGGCAGGGGCTCTCCGATAAAATTAAAGATGCACTGACTACTCAAGAACTACCTACTTCGTTAGAAGATTTGATTTCTCTTTGCCATCGTGTAGACATGAGATTTCGTGAAAGGGAGTCTGAAAAGACAACTTCAGTTAAAGCACCTCTTCGCTCAACTTCTCAACTTCGTCCAGCTTCATCTCCTGTGATACCCATGGTGATAGGATGCTCCAAATTAACCACTGAGGAGAGGAACTGAAGAGTAAAGAATAGACTTTGTATCTATTGTGCTGATTCCACACATATGCTCAATTCATGCCCTAAAAAAATCGGGAAATGCCAGGCCCTAACTAGTTCTGGAGAGGTGAAGTTAGGGTCCCTGGAGTCCTCTCCATGTTCTACGAAATTAAAAGTCTGCGCTTTTGATGTTACAATTTCCTTCGCTACCAAATCCTTTGAGTCCCAAGCACTTATTGATTCTGGAGCTGCGGGAAATTTTATTTCTAAATCCCTCGTGAATCAATGGTCCCTACCAGTGATTACCCTGAAGACACCTATAACTGTGACTGCTATTGATGGATCACGTCTTATTAATGGTCTCATCACCCAGAGTACGTCTCCAGTAACCCTTCAGTTTGGTATATTACACCAAGAAGAAATTTCATTTCTAATTCTTCCTGTTACTACAAGTCCGATTGTATTAGGCCTTCCATGGCTTCAACGTCACTCTCCCCAGATTGACTGGCACACTTCTCAAGTTACGTCTTGGGGAACTGAATGTCATCATCGTTGTCTCTCTCAAGTTGTTCCATTCAAATTACAGAAGTCGTCTATTTCACCGGGTCCACCAGGTCTCCCTCCACAGGATCCTTCATCTACGGATCTGTGCAATAAGGTTCAGTCTGAACGCCTTCCTCCTCATCGGGCGTTACTCATATATTGGATGCAAAAATTTCACAAGGAGTTCTCAGTTTCCTCGTTCATTGGAAGGGCTTTGGTCCTGAGGAGCGTTCATGGATCAAAGCTGAAGATCTCAACGCTCCAGCTCTTCTTAAGAAGTTTTATTCCAAATTTCCGGACAAACCCGGTTCCAGGTGTTCTGTGCCCACCTTTAAAAAGGGGGGTACTGTCACTCACCGGACTGTGAGTGCTACTCCTCGTGTGTTTAAGAACAGTGGCCGTCCACCATCCTGAGGGTCTGCGCATGTGCAGCCCTTTCAAACCTTCAGTACATGTTCCTTTTAGTTAATTGGCTGATCAGGCAACACTCCCTATTTAAAGCACCTGTGGTCAATACCTCGTTGCCTGATCTTGGAGTCTCATTCCCCATGAGCCTCTGAAGGTGTTCCTGTGTTTCCTCGTGTATTCAGCTCCTGCTGATTCCTGTTGTTCGTTTGTGGTTTCCAGACCACTTCAACTCTCCTGTGTTTCATCGTGACTGCACCAGCTGATTCCTATCCGCTGCCTCCGTGCTTCTACAGTTTCCAAACCACTTCAACTCATCATACACCAATGGGAGTCCATTGGTGTATGATGAGGGGTTCGCGTTGAGCCCACGTTCAAGTCCATCGAGATCCAACTTGAACATAGTTATACTGACCCAAGTTTTGCCAGTGGGGATAATGGGAGATTAGGGGATGAGAGTTCCAAGTTATAAACTAGTGAAAGCCATGAGGAGTTGTAAAGACATTGAATGCATTTGAGGGCTTGCTGGGACCAATAGTGCACCAAGCTCGATTCTGTTACTATTTCAGCCTGCTTTGAGAGTAGAAGCTGTAAGGATGGGATACCTGAGCCTAGCGACAGAGCCCGGTACCTGTAATCTGTATGATACACCTGTGAGAAGGACATGGAAACTAACCTGTTGTGGGGAGGTCACGGGAGATGCAGAGAAGGATAGTGTAGAGGTCGAGAGGTAGACTGACAATCCAGAAGGAAAATGAGTGTCAGTTCTTGTGCAGAACTTGTGAATTACTGTTGAACATTTATTACAACCATAAAGTACAGGGAGAGTTTATTGAGAGACGGTCCGGCACCATTTTATTGACATCTGTGACAGGAACTGAGCCATTACACGTGTGTCATCCAATCACTGACCTGGTGTCCAGATTTGCATGTGCAAGTTTTGCTTTCTGCACTTTAACCCACAGAAACTGGTGATACCAGAGAGATCGAGCCAGCCAGAACAAGCCTGAGTCACGTTCACCTACAACAACCCTGTCAGGTTATTTCTAACAGAATATTGTATCCACATTGTCCTGTAAATAAATGGCTCCACCTGACAATACTTACAGTATGTGACTCATGCTTTCCTAATTCTCAAAGCTCCTGTAATAGCAGTGGATGCCAACTGTAGCTCAATCCTCTCAAACGGCCCAGATAATTGCTTTGAGGATAAGATATCATAAGCCTACTTAATTGTCCGTTGACCACAGACTTCCCCAGTCACTAAAAGTTATCTGTCTTTCAGTTCCCTGTTTTCTCAGTTTATTGTTTGCCTGACCTTTCACTGTTAGTTATTATTAATATTATTTTTGAGTCTCTGTCAGAAAGAGTTTGTGTTGATTGACGTATTGCAAGACGAAAAGTCCTGCTTCAGGGTAAAAGGAAGTAGATGGCTGAGTGCTCAAACAGGGAGTAAAATAAATAGCTACCGTTGAGCTATTTTTGTCTAGGCCACTAATTGTGAACATTATTGGGCAATAAGAAAACAGATACCTTCTGCACGATTGAAAGGCTACAATACAGGAAAAAGAAGTTACCATTGTTATGTGCTATTTTTACATATTCAACATTTGAATCTGTTTGTTTCAATATCTATAGCCACGGCCAAACCAGGATACCACCTATGAACCACTGGGAGCCTGGAGACTATCTATGGGGATTCAGATTGACTTTCTCAGTTGCTCCCATTGTTCAGATTCTCTCTACATTATTTTGTTGCAACAAAAGCATGCTTAGCAGTGAATATAGTGATGTGTAGATGTACAGTACTACACGTGGCTCTGCAGATAATGACACTGTATCGGATCAGAGGCGCACTTTGGGGGGGGGGGATTACAGTGACCCAGAACCCAACCTTTTTCAAATCATGGAACCTCCCAGTTAGTAGGTATATTAAATTTACCATAACACATCTGCAGCCTAGAAAACATTTCCATGCGCACCTACTTAGATTTTCCTGATCATTGGCCTCGACAAAATGGCCTCCATCACTTTTGTTTCTAGTGTACTATATTTACAGTTTTCTATCTACTGCTCTAGTGTTTGTGTGACATAGAAAATACAGAAAGTAAATGACCAGTTATTATCTGCAGTCTGATGTGCAGCACTGGGTAAGTGACTATAATACTAATTTTAATACTTTTTAATTGGGTATGAGAGGAGATTAATATTAGTTTTGTAGAGTAATATTAATTTGGTTAGATGGTCAGATTTATTTTAAGCAGTGATCACATTAATGTACAGCGTACTTTATGCCTCATTCTTTTTTATGCAACATTTTATAACTATTTCTATTTCTAATTCTAGTTGTCATGCTCATATCAGAACACAGCACCGCTGCCTAATTTCTGGTTTACATGAAATTCTGAATTGTTTTGCTCTGCTGAATGCATGAACACTGCACAGTACTACTTCTCTTTATGTCATTTCCATGCTGTACACATATACATTGCACAGAACCACTTTTATTTATGTCATTCTCATGCTATACATTTTGGAAAATCTCCCCTACCCATACACCACCAAAAGTCTTAGACTCCCAGTGGTGGCCATGTTTTTCTTTAAAAAGTAGGTAAAGTTAAACTTAAAATATTAAAATAAGTTAGAGTAAAGGGGTTTCATGAAAATTTCCAGATACCCGGGAATAAAACCAGTAAGTGGAAGCAGTGGAGGAAACGCCTCTCAGCAGCTGCTTCTGCACCAATTGTTATTAGATTATGTCTTACACTCTGTGACTCAACCAAACTTCTTATTTACAGTTAAACAAAACAATTTCACTACAAAAGTGTCCCCGGTTTATTGCTGCAAGTTTGTTTTTGCTTTGTTCCAAAATCAAACATTTGGAAACCACCCCTCTAGAAACCATGCGTCCTGCAGATGTTGGGCCTGAGTCATTATGGAATGTATCTGCTGGTTTTCTGTGCATTGTCTGGATTTTTGCAAACAATACGCACAAAACCAGAACGCAGCCACGTCCAAGACACATATTATAGCCCACAATTTAGGGGAGTGAATGAGATGGGGAATGGGTAGATGCACGCATACAATATACAGTAAGAGTGCTCCCCTGCATTCACGTCCAAGTCACACTCAGGCGCACACAGAAGTGCGCTGGTTTTCTGCCGTATCTCTTGATCCAACTGGGGGGGCTAGTTTACCTCCCGAAAACTAGTGCTGACGGCTGAGTATGTATGCGAAACATGTGTCTGCAATTAGGAGCAACTGTAAAAATGTATTTTATGTACAGTAGACATTAAGGACAATCTAATAAATGTCTTTGTAATGGAAAAAAAATATATAGAAAAAACACAATTTATTAAAAAAAAAATCCATTTATAATCATAAATGACTATATATTATGGACAGGTAACAGTAATTGTTTAATAATTTTTTTGGTGCGTTCTTTTGAGATTTTATATATCAGATAGGTATTGTACGGATCCTGCAGTGTCTGGTCTAGTAGAGCGGAGCGGACCTAGTAATGTAGTCATCACCAGGGCCACTGAGTTTGCTGCATTGTGCAGGTGAAATCGCAAAAGGAAAAAGGTCCCCACCATCCTCCTTAATAAGTATTTCTAGGTAAATTCCCAAATATACAACAAAGGTTTGCTTTTCAAGCAAGTAGGATTATGTTGTCAAAAAGAAGAAAGTGCGGTTGGAACCCCAAAAGAGCAAAGGCGCTCCAAAGTCCAGTGGCGGAACTACCATTGGTGCACCGGGGCCCATTGAGATAATGGGTCCCGCTGCGTGGCAGATGCAGAGGGTCAGGGGCCCAGGTTCCCGTTTCCCCGCCTCCTTGTTACGGGGGCCCACAGCTCGCTACTTCCGCCTCTGCTTCAGTCCACTAATGTACATAGAAATATGTGAATTTAAATGTAATAAATTGAATTTAAATTTCACAGACAAATCTGATGTAGGGTTAATAGATTTCTTCATAGTTTTACGAATCTTGTTTGTTTTTCAGTTGGAGCAGAAAGAGGAACCAAGGCTTCAGCTTTAAGCTAATTTTTTATTTCATAATCTGAATCTGGGGTAGTAAAAATTAAACACAATTATCATAATATGCTTCTGCCAACAAATGTCGCTCTCTTATTCATCTTACGTTTCCTGGTCAATTTGTTTTACTAAGAACTGGTATTTTGTAAGTGATAAGAAAACTGCATATAGACAGACCCAATAAGAGGAGGAAAAACCCTTATATAACACAACTAAACACACAATACAATGTTCTAACGTGCAAACAAAAGAAACAATTGCACCATCATTAAATAAGGATGACGAAACGTTCATTAGATATGTTAGTGAATAGAGAAACCAGAGGGAGCAATAATGAGATTAAAAACTTTCAGGGTGGAGATATGTTGAAGCAGACAAATAAATTGTCAGATGTCTAATCATTATTTTGGTCTGTATTTACCATTGAAAAGCCAAAGAGGTCACCAAGACTAGAGGGGAAAGATATAAACTATAGTTCTTTAGACACAAATATAGTTTCTACAGAAGAGTTGTTACTTGAGCTATAAAAATGAAACGTAGGTAACAAGTACAGATGATATACCTCCAAGAGCATTAAAAGAATTTAGAGTAGTGTTCCATTGCTTCACCTTACCTTTGATCTGGACAATCAGTTATTTCTAGAAGCCAGAGGGGAGAGCATGTGATGGGCAAGTTAAAGAGCCAGAAGTGGAGTGTGTGTCGGGGGTAAAGAGCCAGAGAGAGGAGAGTGTAATGGGCAGGGTAAGAAGCCAGAGGGGAGAGCATGTGATGGGCAAGTTAAAGAGCCAGAAGTGGAGTGTGTGTCGGGGGTAAAGAGCCAGAGAGAGGAGAGTGTAATGGGCAGGGTAAGAAGCCAGAGGGGAGAGCATGTGATGGGCAAGTTAAAGAGCCAGAAGTGGAGTGTGTGTCGGGGGTAAAGAGCCAGAGAGAGGAGAGTGTAATGGGCAGGGTAAGAAGCCAGAGGGGAGAGCATGTGATGGGCAAGTTAAAGAGCCAGAAGTGGAGTGTGTGTCGGGGGTAAAGAGCCAGAGAGAGGAGAGTGTAATGGGCAGGGTAAGAAGCCAGAGGGGGGAGCATGTGACGGGCAAGGTGAAGAGCGTGTGCTGGGCAGGGTGAGGAGCTAGAATAAAGAAGCAAGCAGAGAGGAGAATGCAGAGAACCTAGGCAGCTTGGTACATTGTAGAGAAGTTGGCAGAAGGGAACAATGCAGACGAAAATTAATGAGGATAGTTTATGAGATTACATGTGCTATTATGAAGTATTCAAATCTCAAGGAAAAGTAATATCTGCAGAGATTACAGGTATAAAACTGCAATTGCCTAAGTGACTATTAAAGTAACCTCCACTTATTGTAAGGGTGTGACACATATCTACGACAGGTAAATGATTGAAATTTTTATGGTTGACGCCATAATATAGACAGGGTTGGATAATAATTACATCAACAGTATTATTAGATCGACAATTGAAATGTAGACAGTATTATTAGGTCGACAATAATATCTCCAAACCTGTCCCTAACTCTATTCTTGACCATAACCCTAACACTAACCATATAATACTGTCCACCTTTCAATTGTCGACCTAATAATACCATTGACATTTGAATTGTTGACCTAATGTTATCAACTTTCTGAATGTCGGCCAAATGAACACCTAACAGTCGACCACATACCCATTGTAATGTGATGTCATAAAACTATACTGATTATCTGTTTTCTGAATTTAAAAAAAAAAAGACTTAAAATCACTAATATTTGAAATGCTCTGTTAATACATCTTCACGTTATCACATTGTCATTTCTAGGGGCTTTATCCTTTAGGCTCAGTATAAAATCAAATAACATTCACAGTCATTTACCATACCGACACTTCTAAATTTCCACTTCGGTATTATATACACTGTGCTCTGTATGGGCAGATCGGTATTTATATATCTATCTATGGTATTTTATACACCGTGCTCTGTATGAGGAATTCAATGAGATATGAGTTGCATAAAAAAAGGGGAACCGTAGGAGAATAGGTGTAAGGCAAGCGGTAAATTACTGACCAGGGGGAGCATAGGCAAACCGAGAGGGGGAGTTACTAGTGACCGGAAACCCCCCTCCAAGCCTGGGGCACTGTATAATTGAGGTGGCTGGACCCTGCCCCCGCTTCACACGGCTCTGCTTGAAAAGGGAGAGCACCTAACAGTAGTGCACGCAGCATTGCCCATGTATGTTATGGGGATAGGAAGAGTTGGAGAGCAACCAAGCACTGTCTAATATTATAGCTACGCCCCCATGCATGCTTGTCACGCCCACTGGCGGCGTAGTGTGGAAACCGCTCTCTACAAATTTTGCGTTTGCCCCTGGAGAGGGAGGCTGAAAAATGAAATATAGGGTGGGGGATATTGTGACTGATCCCATTTTCCCGCACAGCCAGAACTTTATCAGGACTGAGAGATGGGAGGTATGACCCCTGTTGTGCAGCTCTGCAATGCAACACACAGTAATCAGTGCTGCAAACTGCATTACAAGAGAGAGCTGCAGATTAGCACTTAGTGCTACGCTCCATGAACTGGCCATGCTTCTCTATAGGACGACCACGCCCCTACACAATCAAGCATTTGGAAATCATCATTTACAATTCCCACATTTGCCCCTGCCTATGCTCCTTGGGGATAATCACTCTCTTCTAAGCTGTCCTTAGCCATAGCCAATGTCTTGACCCCTCTGTGATAGGTTATCAAGACAGTATTTAAGTGTCCATTTACCTCTAGACAGGAATAATGCACAGATTACAGTAGTATTTATTAACTCCAATCCTCACATACCCTAATAGCTCATATTTTGAGGATTTCTGTCTGTGGAAAGAGGTAGGATAATTAGTGACCTTGCCAAGTAGACTAAGTCACTTATGCATGATTGAAGAAATCCAGAAAACATGAGCTGTTGGGGGTGTATGAGGACAAGAGTTAAGAAACACTGGATTACAGGTACCTAGACACTATTGTTGAGTGTAGACTTCCTGGCTGCACAGTTTTACTGAGTGGGATCACCAGTGGTTGTATCCACCAAGGGTGCAGGGTGTGCCATGCAACAGGCCCATGAATCAAGGGAGTCATGCATCGGCCCCTTGGTTTATAGCCCCAGACTGTACCCACTACTGTGCTGGCATGACGGGACATTGTCTGTGGTCTAAGCTAATCAGGGCTTGCCCTAGTCTGTAATGGAGGCTAGTAATATATTGTAAGGGTGAATAATGCAGTGTCTTTGTATTTAATGTGGGGGCTAATAATCTAATGATGGTGCCAGTTGGGTGAAGGGGACAGGTGCATTTTAAATGTGTGAGTTTATTGATTTAATGTTATTTCTGTTCTGATTAGGGGGAATAAGGTCTATTTACTTAAGGTGGGTGTACTTGATTTAGTGTCTGTGCTGGTCCGGCGGGAGGCGGCATAGAATGTTCACTTATTGGTTGTCTTTTCAGGAGTGAATTCTCTTTTCCAACAGAGTCATAGAATTCCAAGATTCTCTCCATGTCACATACTATGGAGTGGTGGGGGCTGGGGAGGGCGCAAACAATACTCTTGAAAATAGACTCAAAAATTCATAAAACACCCCTCAGGTTCACAGATCGGTTTCCACATGACCCTCACTAATCTCTCACATAGATCTGTGTCTCTTTACTTCAGCTCTCTTTCTAACAAGCGTTGGTTCAGAATACCTGCGTCCAACTACCAGACTATGCGATGGACTTGAACCTGAACTCGACTTGGACACTACTTACAACAGTAACTTGGCCTGGGCAGTATATACTTTATTAGCTAAACCTTTCTACTACAGAGTAGGACCCGATTTTGCCCCCAAAACAGCTTGAATTCTTTGTGCCATGGTTTACCTCTTACTAAAGAGGAAGTCCATGCTTCCATATTGACCTGTACATAGCATCCACTTTAAGAACTATACTAAAAACTTCATATACTACTTTCTAAACACAATTTTGGTACCTGAAGCTTTCATGAACATCCACTTTCCTGTCATAGAGCTGTTCATCCACTAGCAGTTCAGAAGAACAGAAGACAAATCTACAGACTGTGGTTAAGGGGAACAAATTGATCGGCTGTCACGACTATGCGTTGTGTACCTGCTATCGTTGGCACTACTCAGAGGAAGGTGCGGAATCAACGTGCCCCTGGTATTCACCAGAGACCCCCGCAAGGAGGTATGGACTCCGCTGCAGGGACACGCAGGTCGCGGTCCTTCCACCAGTCAGGTAGCGAGGTACGTGAGAAGAGTGGCAGACTGGCCGGGTCTGTAACTGTGCTGGCAATGGAAGTACATGAGGAATCGTGAGACAAGCCGGTTCGGTAACGTCTAGAAGCGCAGTACAATAGGGAGATCCAAAAGGGGTGGTCAAAACGGTCCGGGTCAGGAGGCAGGTTAGACCCGATACTCTGGCACAGGTGTGCACACAGGAAGCTCCTTATAAATGCTAAGGAGCCAATGAGACAGCAGGGGGCCTCGAGTAGCGTCCTGTTGCCGCGCATGCGCAGACGGCCGGGCTGGGCGGCCGGAACTTCCGCATCTGGCTGCCTGGCAACCAGAAGCATGAGGGGGAGATGCAGGCGGCCGTCCCGAAGAGACAGAGGGACGGCGCCTGACACACCTGACATCGGCTTTGTTCATAGCTATTATACCAGATACAGCATATAATAATGTTCTTAGTGGCTTTTCCTACAAATCTGATATCAACTATAAATGTCCCTTTCCAGATCTTGAATAAATATTTCTTATCTGTTTTATGGTCTCATATGGTTATTGCTCCACAGAATGTGCTTATGTGTGTATATAACTCAGAACTTTGTTAGTAAGAACAAGCAGTTGTCAAAACAGCAGGAGGATGCATAGGAGTGACATAAATTCAAAGCTTCCCAATCCTATGTGGTAATAGAACAGTCACAGATACTTAGCTGTAGCACGCCTCCACGTGTGACGGAACAAGCACACCTCGCAGTTGGAATACAATGCAAGCCTCTGGTAGAGCAAAACGATGTATTAAACTGTAGACTATCTATTTGGAAAGCAGGATTCTTGATTTCATTCACCCCACATGTAGTTATGGTAGTGAGCACCACAATCTATTGCCGCAACGATAAGCAGAAATCTTGAAAAATAAACGGGCACCAGCTTCTTCTCAGCATGTCATCGTCTCTATTTCCTGACGCGTTTCTCAGCCCCATTTGCTGTGGTTGCTAGTTTCATCAGAGGAAAGCTTCAACATGTTTATCAGCACTATTTAATGTTAAACTAGCTTTGGGGGAGGGGATTGCGCAGACGATAATTAGAGGGGGTGCTGTTAATAGAGATAACTATGGGGGTACGGTGGGTGGTTTAGTTGCTGTCAATGGAGAGAACCACGTGGTTAATACAATTCCTTCCACCCGTATTGTTTCTGTCTACTTCTCTATTTCTCTTGAATGTTAACTCTCATGATTTTGGCCCTCTTTACCTAGTATCTCCTCATCCTCTTTGGAAGGTTTTCTTTGTTCTTTTTGTATCTTCTTATATATTTGCCTTTTATATTGTTTCTTCTTATATTGTTTTATTTTACTGATTCTGTTGTTTCTCTTGCCCCTTACTTATCTGTATATTGTTCTGTTTATTTTTTGTTGGTTGTGCGGTGCTATTGATTCTGTGGTGCCTTATAAGTAAACTTCAAAGTTGATATTCACTGAGACAATGTAATCTTTAAAAAAATGTCTAAAACTAGGCTTATGGATCCCCAAATAAAAAACTGGTATAATACACTATACACAAGGAAAATACATCTATAATTATCATGGTCATAATCCAGACTTAATCCCCAGCAAAAATAGGACATTAAGGGGGGAATTCAATTGGCCGCTTTACTGCCGAAAGTAATGCGGGCTGTGCACTATTACCAATATTACGGTAATAGTGCACGTAATTACCGTTATTACGGTAATTTCAATGCTAATTTTTGCTCGCAACTCCCTGAGCTGCGAGCAGAAAGCAGGGTTAAAATGACCGTATTAATGGTAATAGGATTAGAATTAACACTACAAGTCCCTGTGCAGAGTACACAAAAACAAACGAAAGTCATGCAAGCACATGAAACATAACAAAAAACTATAAGAGACCCATGCCTTTCTTTTTGGTTCATTGAAAAGTTTCATTCGTGACTGTAGAAAGAGTGTTCATAGGTGTTCAAGGACAATTTGTACTCTTATGACATAATTGTTTCAACTAATTGCAGTAGTGTTTGCATAAGGATTTTCTTGCAACCTGAACCCTTAAATATTTATACTGTGTTAGCAAATAGTACACGTGTGTATTATGTTAGCTGAGAGTTATATATTCTATCATGTAATACATTACAAATTAGGAAATAAATAGAGATGAACAGTGCTTCTTTAGTACTGTAATTTAGCCAGCTTTGAACACTCCTCACAATTTAATTAAAAATACAAATAAATCAAATGGCAGATATCACTAGGAGCAAATTGGCTTAGAATAAATGATAAAAAGTTTTCATTTGATCATATTAACAATACTGACATAAACATCAAATAGCATTGTAACAACAATAAAACATACCTTTAAGCCTGTACTGCATATATTCTTAAAATATTCAAACTCACCTTGAAGCCTATATGATAATTGTGCCATTAAGTGTCCATAATAATGTCCTGTATTCTGTTCAAATGCTGTTTGATCTATATATATTAAAACTATGCAGTTCCAGAGTTATAAACGTGTAAACCATGGTATGTCCCACTTCAAGCAGAACAATCCCAGTGTATGATGAGCAAAAGAAGTTAATTGTGCCAGTCTACAGATTTATAAAAGTTTGTATAAAAAAAATCTCATATCCTGTGCTGAGAAAGTGAGGTCCAAGAAATTTTTAATATGTGACCTGTAAAAATCAAATTATTATCATTCTTCTTGAGGTATATAGAACCAGGTTTAACCCAAAAGGTCCAGGTTTGCCATTATATAGATTAGCAAAATTGGGGACAAACCTGGTGCCCATTGCCATTCCCAGAGTTTGTAAAAAAAAAAAGAATGTAAAACAAAATAT